>NC_030684.2:128694079-128994079 GCF_000004195.4 Xenopus tropicalis | reverse complement strand
AGTAGAGGAAGGTGACAACAGTAAAGCTGGCCATAAATGCACCAATACAATTGTACGAAATTTAGTTTTGTATGATTTTCCAAATTATCATCCTGACAATTTTTCATACCATGGCGATCGGTCATTTAGTCAATTGGACAGGTTAGAAAATTTCAGTCTCATAATGAAAATATGTGTGCATGTATTGTGTATCTAGCGATATCCTTGAGTGATCTACAATATATTTCTGGGACATGACGTTCGTATGATTGTTGTCTGGGAATTATTAATGATCAGAACATCCAATTTGTTATTTTTAAGACCATAATCCTACAATTTCAGTCTGAATGTTAATTTTAAATTGTTTCATTAAACCGTGCGTTCGATACTGGAACGTTTGTTGTAAGATGACTAAAATCTAAACATGTATGGCCACCTTAAAGCTGGTTATACACAGGCCAATATTAGCTGCCTACTTGACCCTTATAGCTTCAGACCAAGTTAGTAGTTGTTGTTTAGCGTATAGAGTCTTTCCAATGGTCGGCCTGACCGATATGGGATGAGAATTGTCTCTATAGCTTGGGTAGGTTAGAAAACCTTGTCAGATGAGGACCACATTGGCCTGTTGTCATCTATTCCTGATGGGTTACTATAGATCTCTTTGATGAGCTGAGTTTTGTGCTATGGGCAGTGCGTTGGACATTTTTAATCTGGCCCTGTACGTGGGTGGCCAGGTCAGTCAATAATCTACTAGTTTGTTGGCATAGATGTATGTAAACTAGTGGGTGGGAACTTAGAGCAAGCTTGAGCATTTTTGGGTGGAGGTCCATCTAATTAACATCAATAACACAGACAGGTGGAAAGCAGTGTTCCACCAGTTGCCTGCAGCATTCAAAATGCCCCATGTGTCATTAGGTAAGGGCACACTCGTCATTTTCTCTGCCTCTGTAGAAATGCCAGTGGAGGAATGTTGATCCACTTCTTTTCTCTCCATGTTCTCAATGTACTGCAGTGACCCATCAGGGCACATAGGGGTGGATTTTGCTGCAAAACTGCATACTCTTGCTTCTCAGCACCAAACTGCCTTTTTCTTGGTGATGAATAAATAGGCAATAAATGCTGCTTACTTATCTTATCTGCCTTTCCCATACTGTATGTATGTAGGTAGGTGCGCTAATAAATTGTCCAGGTTTCAGGTAAATCAGATCTTAACCAACAATTGGATCAAACGAGTGTAGATTTTATGGATCTATTCTTCTGTTTTGCATTAGTTATCGCTTAAGCCATCAGTTGAAATTTATTTTTGCCGGTTAGCATATTTACTAAGGAGTGTAATTAACCTTGATATTTGTTTTATGTCGCGTTGCTACCCTTCGCTCCACGATAAAAGGGTCTGTTCTGCTTTTATAAGCGCATAACGCAAACATTCGGCCTCGATAAGAGCCTCTTAACTCTCGGTTATTTTGCCTTACATTAACACCTAGTAAGAATAATATGCATCGAACGTGATCTGTGCTCAGATATATAAAGAGACTGCTGTGCCATGAAACAGTGTGTAAGGTTCGAAATTGTAATTTTGATTTAGAAAAAGCAATCTCAATTTTGGGAAGGTTGACCAAGTCAGCATTGATTGGCCCTTGACCAACATCTGCCCAAAAAATCAACCCCATATCTGTTAGACAAATATGGAAATCTTGCTCATCATTTATATAGTTTTAAAAGCAAATAACAACAAGCTATGTATTAATTAAGCTCTACAGTAATTTTAAAAAAGGGTTGCATGATAAAAATGGAATCGTAACGTACTGTGTGGCCTGTCTGGAAGCCGTCATTTGCATCTCTGCAGGGGTTTGAGTACTCAAAAGGATTAAGTAGCTAAATAAGTGAGATTCAGATTTGAGAGGGTATTAAGGTATCCATACACAGACAGATTTAAGCTGCTGATTCAGGTACTTCAGACCGATTTGGCAGCTCATCTGGCCATATAAGGACACCCCGGACAGGTCTCCCTGATCAATATCTGGCCTAAAATCGGGCATCGAGTATTATTTTTCGACAGATCGGGGACAGTAATTGCTCCTTGATGTGGTCCTCGGTCTGATGGTGCCTATGCCTTCCGTCTGTCAAATGATCAAATTAGTCTGATATCTTCCACCTTAAGGTCCCCGTACACCTTCAGATCCGCTTGCTTGGCGATGTTGCCAAACGATCAAATTATAACGACTGGTATAGGCAGTTCGGGGACCGCATCAATGAGCCGATGCGGTCCCCGATCCGACTAGATTTTTTAACCTGCCCAATCGATATCTGACCGATTACAGGCCAGATAACGGTCTGGCGGGCCCGTCGGTAGTGTCCATACACGGGCCGATTAGCTGCCAAATCTGCAATCTGCCTGTGTATGGGGACCTTTAGGTGGGTATATTGGGAGAAGATCGGCTTGAATGGCAAGGTTGTTAAACCATGTATGACCACCTTTATTAATGCCTGAGCTGACCATATACCTGTGGACCAGGCTGTAGTCCACACATCTAGTTACGTGTGGTTTTCTATGGACCAGCTGCTGTGTACAGAATTTAACTGTGCCTTATTGCTGATCCCCCTGTCCACCTACCAACTGTGCTGAGACAACCTGCCCCCCCAGACATTAGTATAGAGATTGGCACTGGTACGGGTAGAAAAGTCCCTTCTCGGTTGTGGCCAGCTTGAAAAAGGGCAGGTTAGTGCAGCCTGGCTCAGGAAATTCTTAAGCTACACATTCCTAAAGGATATACTCACAACTGCACTATGTGAAAGTCACTTGAAATCATTTGTTCAAGCACTGTTTTAAGGTAAGCATTGCATGAAATAGCAAAAATAAATAAATAAAATGTGCGGAATTCCTCTGTGTGCCATCGGCCTAATTGCACTTGACAACTCAGAATCTTGTAGTGACCTAAACAATGGCTTCCAGATAGGAAACCACTTCAGTACAGTCGATAAAAAGCTGCTGAAGTAAAACTTTAAAAACTGAATTTTGGTGAGTAAAATTATTTCTTTAACTGCCAGTTATGAGTTTTGAAACAAGTAGGGACAAGATGTGCCATTATATGCTCAGCAGTTCACCCCAGTTTAATTCTCATACATTGTTAGCAGCTGGCTCATACAATCCTTAGTTGCACCTTCACCTAGTCCTTAAACTCAAATGACAACCAGTCTCACCCAGACAAATTGGACTACGCTTTTGAGCACTTATGCAGTGCACACTTTTTTTGCTTTTAGCTTTCGTGACATTAGCAATTTTACACTGCTAGCATGTAAATTTGCGACAAGGGCTCCCTGCTGTTCTCTCCGACCAGCCACAAGAAGGTAACGTTACTGATGCTTCTCTGCTCTGTTCTTCTGAGCACTTTTCATAATTTACATTAAGGATTTTTTTTTTAGTTTTTATGATCTTAGCAGGTTTACACCGCTGTTATCATGGAAGTTATATTAATTTGTTAGGGGTGTTTAGTTCATTTTGGTTTTGGCTCTGAGGAATGCTTAGAGTTGTAGTTGCTTGATGGCTGTTAGAAATCCCTAGTTGACATATATATAACATTAATTTTGTGTATTCCTAGTACAAGAATTGTAAAATAATTGTTTTGTTGAAGATTCCCATGTGATTGTCTTCCATCAAAACACGTGTGACTTGGAAAGTGAAAGACATATGGGGCTTTCCCTGCCGGATGCACAAAATAAAGCAGGTGTGAACACCATGGTGTGCAATGGTAATTGACTCATAAGCCATTTAGCCTCCTGTTTGATGAAATTGCTTGGAAACATTAGTTTAATTGGGTTTAGGTGTTTAAACACTATTCTTACTGTTTACAGTGCATGGAATTCTTTAGTTTTTAATCTCCTATATCTAAATAATTGCCGACTAAAACCTTTGGCTGGAAGCCTACTTACCAGCAATATCCTGGTCAGAGGGAGAAGGGACTGTGGTGGTCAAGGGACATCCTCATTAAATCTATAGACATCAAAAACAATACCCTGGAAGGCTTCTTGGGATGGATTTGTCAGCAAAGTAGGCAAGCAACCAATCTGCTTGTCTGACAAAGTGGCTCGCAAGCCAATATATTGCAGTCCATGTTGGTTTTCTGGCAGTCTAGATGCTACTTAAATCTAGGAACTGCTTTCCCATTGGCAATAATGTAAATTGTGGTGGAAAAACCTACGAAACGCGTTGGCTTTCCAAAGTCATCCGAAATTGCCTCGTTAGAAAACATCAGAAAACTAAAGGGGGCCATACACGGGCTGATTCTAGCTGCCGATATAGGTTCCTTAGTCTGATTCGGCAGTTTATCGACCCCTGTATGGGCACTAACCGCTGGCCTGCCCGACCGACATCTCGATCTCGACTGGGCAGGTAGTCGGATCGGGCACCACATCAGCCCGTTGATGCGGTCCCTGAACTGACGGACGCCTATACCCGCTGTTCTGATTCGATTGTTTGACCCCAGGGCCAACTGACCGAATTAGCCCAATAAGGCCCACCGTAGGTGGGGATATAGGGAGAAGATCCGCTCGCTTGGTGACCTTGATAAATCTGCCCCATAGTCTGCAGTAGACTAGGGCTAGTTTGGCAGATCCACTACCAATCCGGATCCACTAACCCACCTTATGGCATCTTTGCTAGGCTGTTCAAACCAGCCCAAATCCATACAAAAATGTATCCGCATCACCCCGGATGTGACATCTGTAAAAACTAGAAATTACATTACATCTAGGCATTAATAAAGAGAAAAGTTCTATATTTTTTATGATCCCACCCAATACCCTCTGATGGATGCCCACGGACCCCCACAAGAAAGGGGTTTTCCATCTGAATTCCATTTACTTTGTGACTGACTCTATACTGGACTCTAAATTGCTCTCTCTCTCTCAATGTTGGCATCATGCTTTTGCACTCCATGAATGTAACGGTGTGGCTACTAGGCACGTTGTACCTATGAATGAATGTGCAGAATGCATCGCTAAGAGTTAAACCAGTCCGTATATACAAACTCATAGTGGGAATAAATCTACTGGGCACAAAGCTATGCTTTCTGGAACTATAAACCCCAAGTACTTTCGTGGGATTCATTTTCCTTTTAGCAGTCCATCTTCTCCCTTCAAACACACTCGCACAGTGAAATTTCCGGAATGACACACATTTTCAGACTAACTGCAGGGACGCGTCTAACTGACGTTTGCCATATCCCCGCACTTGCTGAGTTACACTTTCCAGTAACTGGACCCGGCTTGGAACGTTTAGCCCATGTTTCTCTTATCCGTTTTTGTCATGTTTGGTTTGATAGAAGAGACTGGCTTACTAGAGACTCCCTGTAAGGAGAAGGTGGCACGTTGCTCTTGGTATGGGTGGGTCTTGGGTTACTGAGGCCAATGCATTTCTAGCACTGTTACTTCTTATGCCCTTTTAGTATAGTATCCCCTTTTTAATTGCCCAATTATTATTACTATTTTCGCTTGGTTCAGGTTCCCGAACAACCACAAGACACGTGTATTATTTTTAGCATGTATAAGTGGTGTGTTTTGTCAGGGATTTTTTTAGTGGGTACCATTGCCACCTGGCCTGTACGTCACTGATCTAGCTGGTAAAATACCAGTAAGGCCAGGGCCGGTGTTAAAAATGTATAGTCAATATGCTCTCCTACCTCACTCTCTATCCCCGCGGCCCCTATATTTCCCTACCTCTTCCACCAAATCCCTGTTCAGTCTGCCTCTTTATGCCAGTACTCTACCCCTTATGTCGCCAGCCCTGTCCCTTTCATTATCCCCATCCCTCTTCTATCCGGGCCGGTATTACAAATTTATCTACAATGTACTTACTGGTAAATTTGCAATCCCTAGTCATTCCCCAGTCTATATTCCAACCAAATCCTTCCATCCCCTTGGCGATATCTCCCGATATCCCCACCTACGGTTGTGCGATATCGGCATAATTCGTTCGTTTGGCCCTGGGGCCAAATGATCTAATTAGAACGACGGGTATAGGCGTCCATCTGTTCAGGGACTGCATCAACAACTTGATGCGGTCCTTGATCTGACTAAAAATCAAACCTGCCCGATCGAGGTCGGGCAGGCCCATGGTTAGTGCCCATACACGACTCTAAGTGACCGATATCGGCAGCTAGAATTGGCCCGTGTGTGGCCACCTTAAGAGTGCTTTAGACATTTTGCCCACCTTTATATTATTCCATTTGTTTGGCCCAACAGGAACATCTGCTCCTTGTCCATGAGATCCATGGTATAACAATATTGTCCTGCCTTCACATACCCAATGTACAATCTTATTGGTATGTGTATGGCCAGCTTAAGACCAGGCAACACAAGCACAGTCCTTTTACTGCCTGGGCTTTTAAAGGGGTCCTTATGATTGGTTGTTCTTTTTTTGGTTAATTGCACCATCTCAAAGCAAGCCCATTCCTAGGATAAAGGGAGGGGACCATTTTGCTTTGTGCGTATATAACGAGCTGTCTGGCTGTAACGCTGCCATAAACACAGCTGTCCTTTTAGAGTTTGCAACAATCCCGAAATCTCTCATATACTGTAAGAGCTTTTTTGTCTCGCTGCGTCTGTACAGCTCATAAACTGCTGCCGTCCTGATTCATAGCTGTCATTTGTATTTGTTTTTTAATGTAGCGTCTCCAGCTTTGGCCTGGGAACATGTTTCTCCTATGGTGTAATGTGTAACAAAGGTTATGGAGTTCTTCTGGGAGATGCAGCTACCTACCTGGGCAGAGAAAAATTAAAGGGCAAGCAAAGTATGTCTTGCTTATAATAAAGGTTTGTTTGACTTAAATGAGAAGTAACATTTGATCATGCATGGACTTATGTCCACCCTTCACTACAGTATGGAATGTATGTTCAGGGGCGTATTCAGGCCAGCATTTCGTTGGTGAGGCAGTTGCATATTAATTTAAGCACTGTTCAGCCTTGCTGTACTAGAAAATGTCAAGTGTACATATATCTACCCAAACAGATTCATGTAAAATTAAGCAGAGCAGTCGTCTGAGAACTTTCGCAATTTACTTTCATTTTCTTCTTTTGCTTTTCATTTCAGCACTTTTAGACTGCTAATGAATACACATGCGTGTGATATAGGGTTGCCACCCTTTCAGTGCTATGGGTACAGGCAGGGGGTCAGGGCAGTGACATTTTGGGAGGGGCAGTGTGAGGTCAGGGGGTGTAATGCGTTGGAAGCGGGTTGGTCACATTAGGGGACAGGGCTATGACATGGCCACATCTTTGGATTTCCTAATTTGAAAATCCGGACATGCAGTTCTAACCCGAACAGCCCTTCTGAACACTGGGTTGTTCGCTGTACGATCTGGGGACTTGGTGGCCAATGCTCCCAGTATGGGGAGAAGGGGGCAGAGCACTTGTGAGGGTAGTTTCCCCCTTAAGATTGCAGGCTATATTTGCCCACAACTCCAGAAACCATTGTTATAAGATAGGAAACTGATGCAGGAGGTGTCTCCTGTTGTCTTTTTGCTCAGCTCTATCTCTCAGTTGACAAAAGCAATAGAACTGAGCAGACAAGTGGCAAAAGACACCTCCTGCATCAGTAATTTAAGCTTTTGGCTGGCCATACAGAACAGCAGAGGGTGCTCTTGTTCCAGGTTTTAATATTAGCAGTGTTAAAATGACTGCAATATCATAAAAAAAATAAAAGTGCTCAGAAGAGCACCCTGAGGGACAAGAAGTTGTCTTGCCCCCCCTATAATAAACGTCTTGGCAAAAAGGTGGAAAAAGCGAGTACTTTGTCTGAAATTGCAGACATACCAAATAGGGTAGATTATTCCACTTCTGTGAGATTCCTGAATTAGTCACAGTTAAAGCCGCTTGTGTTTCTCCTTCCGAGTTAAATGTCCCAATACAGAACTGGGGGTGTGAGCCGTTGGCATTCATGTGTGGGCATCGTTTTCTGCTGGTTTCCCTTTATTGTAGTGCAGAAATAGCACGACTGCGTGCTGAAGTATCAGAGGCATGCTTGGGTACTGATATCATAGCATGGAGGGGAGAGAGGGGGGGAGATGTTGACATTTTCCAGAATTCCTCAGTGTCTCTAACCCTGTGCTAGCGAAATGACTAATTTCCCCACAAGAAAACCGTCTCGCATTTGTTTCCCACTTTCGTTATTTTTCTCGGCAGCGGCGCGTTTCGTGCGGTCGGGGCCTTTTGTGAAAACCATTTGTGTGACCTATAGATTTTTCAAAGCTCTGCTTAGTCGAACATTTGGGCCGCCGCTGCGTGGGCCCCTTTCCCGATCCTGCCAAGGTTAAAAATCTTAACAGATAAAGGCAATTATAGGCCCCATTTCTGTGCCACAATAGCACCGACTTTGCTGACACGCTGAGTTATTTTAAATCTGTAATGGGGGGAATGTAGGAAACTTGTAATTGCTAAAATAGCCAACATTCACGGTTTCTTTTAACTAATATGTTGGTGGGTATTATTATCATCATACTTTTCTAAATAGCAATGACTTATTGCACAGCACTACAGATTATACATTAAAGGAACAGTAACACCAATAAAAAAGTGTATAAAAGTAATTCCAATATAATGTACTGTTGCCCTGCACTGCTACAACTGTAGCAAACTATAGTTTATATAAACAAAGCTGCTGTGTAGCCCCAGAGGCAGCCATTAAAGCTAGAAAAAGGGACAAAAAGCACAGGTTACACAGTAGATAACAGAGCTTAAAATCTGATGATGTTTTGGCCATTAATAATTGCCAGACAGCAGTCCCGGGAATACATTGTAGGCCCATAGATACAGTCAGATATCGTTATGCGACAAACTTTCGTTATACAACCTGTCTGATCGACTAAATGACCAATTGCCATAGTAAAAAAAAAATGTCTGAATGATAATTGAGGGCCCACACATGGTCCAAAAACGTACAAAGCTTTTTTTTTCCCGCTATGTGTATGGCCAGCTTAACCATGCTGGGATAAAGTAGCGTGATATCTGATTTGCCGTTTTGAAAACAGGCTATTAAAAGGCAAATGAAAAATGTTACTGTTGTTTCCAGGCCGTATTCACCTTTACATCTATATATGGCAGAATGCATTTGGGTATAGTAAGCAGTTCGGCAGATCAAACCCCCAACTCGCCCAACAGGTGTAGCACATATAGGTGGTCACTGGCTGACCAAGAACTGAACAAGTGATGGTAATACTGACTGGCCCAGAATTTAACAATGTACATGTTATTGGCCATGCACCGACCAATATAATAGTTTTGTATGATTTTATGAATGTCAACTTGCAATCCACTTGGTGTGATTGGTCGCTATATGAGCCACCTTTAGAACAGTACTGTGCATAGAGCTGCCACCTGTCCAGGTTTTGACCCAGACAGCCCGGTTTTCAGAAGGGCTCTCAGGGTCAAAACCTCCTGCTTGGTTTTCCAAATTGGGAAAACCGGGCAGGACTCTCTGAAATTGATACGGCGATTGGCATGTCATAGCCCCACCCAGTGATGTCACGGCCCCAACTTTTCCTGCCTTATGACGTCATAGCCCCACCTTAAGTAAATGTTTTTTGTTTTGCATGAAGCAGGGGTGGCCAGACTTTTCGCCATCGCAATCAACCGGAAGTATACAGAAGTGCGGCGTGAATGCGTACGTGCTTCTGCATACTTCCGGTCGATTGCGACGCGATGCAGCTTACGTATGCATTAACGCAGCACTTCCGCATCCCTGGCTTGATCGCAGTCCACCAGAAATCCACGGGGGATCGACTGGTGGGCCGCGACCAACGTATTGGCCACCCCTGGCCTAAAGCCACAATCCTTTAATAGGCTGGAGAACAGTTTACGTTTGTATTCCAGCCAATGAAAGAATCACACAGGTCCCTGGCCCAAAATGACTTCTCTTTTGAAGGGCACCTATCATAGCAAATTTCATTCCCTCAGGAGGTAGCTCCTGTTTCAGGAGGCCATGCTTAGTCACATGCGTGAACATTCCCCCAACTCATGGTGTGCATTCAAGTATGTTCGGGAAAGCGGCCGACCAGTGTTCCGCACATGTGCCTAAGGAATAAGTTTGGAAACTACACATTGGGGCAGATTCATCAAAGTACGAGTTGGAATCCCGAAATGGGTAAAATTCAGATTAGAAACGATAATTTCTGATGATCCGAAATGTCACGAAAATGCTTACGAAAAATAGTCACGATAATATCGTATTGGCGATCTGAAAGTCACAAAATGTTCGTGTCCGAACGATCATAAACGGTGGGAAAACCTTTCTGACTTTGATCCTTCTGTGCATGATTTTGGAAGCCTCCCATAGGGCTCAATGGCACTCTGCAGCTCCAACCCGGCCCAAGGAAAGTCTCCCATAGGGCTCAATGGCACTCTGCAGCTCCAACCCGGCCCAAGGAAAGTCTCCCATAGGGCTCAATGGCACTCTGCAGCTCCAACCCGGCCCAAGGAAAGTCTCCCATAGGGCTCAATGGCACTCTGCAGCTCCAACCCGGCCCAAGGAAAGTCTTCCATAGGGCTCAATGGCACTCTGCAGCTCAAACCCGGCCCAAGGAAAGCCTCCCATAGGGCTCAATGGCACTCTGCAGCTCCAACCCGGCCCAAGGAAAGTCTCCCATAGGGCTCAATGGCACTCTGCAGCTCCAACCCGGCCCAAGGAAAGTCTCCCATAGGGCTCAATGGCACTCTGCAGCTCCAACCCGGCCCAAGGAAAGTCTCCCATAGGGCTCAATGGCACTCTGCAGCTCCAACCCGGCCCAAGGAAAGTCTCCCATAGGGCTCAATGGCACTCTGCAGCTCCAACCCGGCCCAAGGAAAGTCTCCCATAGGGCTCAATGGCACTCTGCAGCTCCAACCCGGCCCAAGGAAAGTCTCCCATAGGGCTCAATGGCACTCTGCAGCTCCAACCCGGCCCAAGGAAAGTCTCCCATAGGGCTCAATGGCACTCTGCAGCTCCAACCCGGCCCAAGGAAAGTCTCCCATAGGGCTCAATGGCACTCTGCAGCTCCAACCCGGCCCAAGGAAAGTCTCCCATAGGGCTCAATGGCACTCTGCAACTCCAACCTGGCCCAAGGAAAGCCTCCAATAGGACTCAATGGCACTCTGCAGCTCCAACCCGGCCCAAGGAAAGTCTCCCATAGGGCTCAATGGCACTCTGCAGCTCCAACCTGGCCCAAGGAAAGTCACCATACTGAAGCTTGAATGAATCCGAAACTTTCGTACTCTAAATTTTGATGCACAGTAGGAAAAAGTTGCACAAATTAAAGCAAAAAAAAAAAGAGAGAATACGCAGCACAGTTCTATAAATTAGAAAAAATACAGTTTTTTTGTATTCGGAATCAATCATACTTTGATAAATGTGCCCCATTATCTTCATGTGTCCCAGCATGGTTCTTGGGAGCTCCTGGTGTGGATGGCATAGTGCTCACTAACATTCCCTCTTGTACTTATTAGTGTGCCCACAAAATCTATGAGTTGGTTTTATTAATGGATAAATGAGATGTTGCACAATTACAGTGGTGTGAAAAACTATTTGCCCCCTTCCTGATTTCGTATTCTTTTGCATGTTTGTCACACTCAAATGTTTCTGCTCATCAAAAACCGTTAACTATTAGTCAAAGATAACATAATTGAACACAAAATGCAGTTTTTAAATGAAGGTTCACGTTATTAATGGAGAAAAAAAACTCCAAATCTACATGGCCCTGTGTGAAAAAGTGATTGCCCCCCTTGTTAAAAAATAACTTAACTGTGGTTTATCAATTTCAATTTTCAATTTCAATATCAATTTCTGTAGTCACCCCCAGGCCTGATTACTGCCACACCTGTTTCAATCAAGAAATCACTTAAATAGGAGCTACCTGACACAGAGAAGTAGACCAAAAGCACCTCAAAAGCTAGACATCATGCCAAGATCCAAAGAAATTCAGGAACAAATGAGAACAAAAGTAATTGAGATCTATCAGTCTGGTAAAGGTTATAAAGCCATTTCTAAAGCTTTGGGACTCCAGCGAACCACAGTGAGAGCCATTATCCACAAATGGCAAAAACATGGAACAGTGGTGAACCTTCCCAGGAGTGGCCGGCCGACCAAAATTACCCCAAGAGCGCAGAGACAACTCATCCGAGAGGCCACAAAAGACCCCAGGACAACATCTAAAGAACTGCAGGCCTCACTTGCCTCAATTAAGGTCAGTGTTCACGACTCCACCATAAGAAAGAGACTGGGCAAAAACGGCCTGCATGGCAGATTTCCAAGGCGCAAACCACTTTTAAGCAAAAAGAACATTAAGGCTTGTCTCAATTTTGCTAAAAAAACATCTCAACGATTGCCAAGACTTTTGGGAAAATACCTTGTGGACCGACGAGACAAAAGTTGAACTTTTTGGAAGGTGCGTGTCCCGTTACATCTGGCGTAAAAGTAACACAGCATTTCAGAAAAAGAACATCATACCAACAGTAAAATATGGTGGTGGTAGTGTGATGGTCTGGGGTTGTTTTGCTGCTTCAGGACCTGGAAGGCTTGCTGTGATAGATGGAACCATGAATTCTACTGTTCTACAAAAAAATCCTGAAGGAGAATGTCCGCCCATCTGTTCGTCAACTCAAGCTGAAGCGATCTTGGGTGCTGCAGCAGGACAATGACCCAAAACAAACCAGCAAATCCACCTCTGAATGGCTGAAGAAAAACAAAATGAAGACTTTGGAGTGGCCTAGTCACAGTCCTGACCTGAATCCTATTGAGATGTTGTGGCATGACCTTAAAAAGGCGGTTCATGCTAGAAAACCCTCAAATAAAGCTGAATTACAACAATTCTGCAAAGATGAGTGGGCCAAAATTCCTCCAGAGCGCTGTAAAAGACTCGTTGCAAGTTATCGCAAACGCTTGATTGCAGTTATTGCTGCTAAGGGTGGCCCAACCAGTTTTTAGGTTCAGGGGGCAATTACTTTTTCACACAGGGCCATGTAGGTTTGGATTTTTTTTCTCCCTAAATAATAAAAACCCTCATTTAAAAACTGCATTTTGTGTTTACTTGTGTTATCTTTGACTAATAGTTAAATGTGTTTGATGATCAGAAACATTTTGTGTGACAAACATGCAAAAGAATAAGAAATTAGGAAGGGGGCAAATAGTTTTTCACACCACTGTATATGTTGGTTTTGAAGTAAGTTATTTACCCACAAAAAATATTAACAAAAAGTGCATGCCTCCCCTAGATATCCATATGGAATATCCCAGAATGTAAGTTTTAAGCATTTCCCCTTCACTACAATAGATCCGTGCATGTATAATTTATGTACTTGGCTTTTAAAAGGACATAAATATCGTTTCAGAGAATTACTTTGTTTCCAGGAATTTAAAGTGATGGGAAAATATATAATAAGTACTAAGCTTTACTATATTTGTCTCTCTGGGGCATTTTTTAAACCCAGAAGCAACGATCTGCTAGAAATGACAGTGCTTGTGTCAGCTTGTTATTGGCCTGTAGGGGCGATTTATCAAAGAGAAGGGTGAGATGCAGTGTGCACGTTAACATATTTAAAGGGACGGTTTACCCACTTTTTTTATTTTGGTTCAGTGAAGTGGGCTTGTGCTGAATATACTTTTTACCTATTGTTTTAGTTAGGAAATATCTATGGTTTTGTTATTTCTTGCTCTAAATGGGGCAGGATTTAAATGAAATTAAAGTCACATTCTGCTTCCTGTTCCATAAGAGCAAAGTTAAGGGCTCTGGCACACGGGGAGATTAGTCGCCCGCGACAAAACTCCCTGTTCGCGGGCGACTAATCTCCCCGAGTTGCCTTCACCTGCCATCCCACTGGCAAAAATGTAAGTCGCCGGTGGGATGGCACACACGCGGCGCAAATCGCCGAAAAAGCCTCGGCGCCGCATATGCCATCCCACCGGCGATTTACGTTTTCGCCGGTGGGATGGCATTTCGGGGAGATTAGTCGCCCACTACTAATCTCCCCGTGCGCCAGAGCCCTTACAGTTCCTTTACGTTCTGCCTATTTGAAGGTCCAATATAAGCTGAAAGAAAGGCCTGTATTTTGAGTGTTCTTTCTTGGTTGGCCAACGTTTCTAGTATGACACAGCCAGACAGCCGGGGCTGTCTCTAAAAAAGAAGCTTTAGCGCAGCATTAATCATGTGTGTGTTTTATTTTGACCATAATGGTGATTAGTTACTGCATAAAAAATAACCTGCTCAACTCAGACTAGACCTCATCGTCCCCAAGGACCGAGGCAGGGCAAGGGAGCCGCCTTGGCTTGGCAGTTGCAGATTTGTAGGGCGGTTGACTGAGAATTCCACAGTAGCGTGTGAAGGCACCATGTGCTGCATGTAAACAAACTGAGAGCAGATACGGCGGCGGGCAGCTCCCCGAGCCATGCCAGCACATCATTACATGCTAACAGGAGGCTGACCAGTCAAGCCCTTGCATTTAAAGGAAAACTATGCCCCCAGAATGAATACTTAACCAACAGATAGTTTATATTATGTTAAATGACCTATTAAAGAATCTCGCCAAACTGGAATATATATTAGTAAATATTGCCCTTTTACATCCTTTCGCTTGAGCCGCCATTTAGTGATGGGCTGTGTGCTCCCTCAGAGATCAGCTGACAGGAAGTGATGCAGCTCTAACTGTAGCAGGAAGTAGTGTGGGAGCAAAAGGCAGAAATCTGTCCATTCATTGGCTGATGGGGCCTAGCATGTATGCGTGCCTTGGCTTGTTTGTGTGCACTGTGAATCCTATGATCCCAGGGGGGCGGCCCTTAATTCTTAAAATGGCAATATTCTATTTAGGATTACCCAATGGTTTATTTAGATGAAGCAGGGTTTTACATATGAGCTGTTTATGCAATATAGTTTTATAGAGACCTATATTATTTGGGTTTATAGTTTTCCTTTAATTGGCCTCACAGGTGCCTATGTATGTATATTTTTTATGTATTTAGTGCTACTTGTGCACGAAGTACTAGTGATGTGCAGGTCAAGTTTTTCTTGACCCGCACCTGACCCTAACCCGCCGGCTCCCAGCCCGAACACTATCCGACCCGGCTAGTCCCCTTTATTTATAGACCCCCACCGACCCACCCACCGCTGACATCACAAAAGGGGCGGGGTGTGGGTGGGCACGTGCCTTTAAATTAGAGAGCCAGAACCGGGAAGCTGGCAGTATAAGGTCGCAGGTGGGGAGGGCAAGCAGAGGAGCTGAACCCGCCCACAACCCGAAAATGTATTGCGAAGGTTGGCTCGAATCCGCCCGACCCACGGGTTAACCTGCACCGGGTATCGGGCTGGCCTACACATCACTCTACCGGATACCTATTGAGCAGCTCTGAAAATCCTGTTGGGTTGGTACCGACTCGTTGATGTAGTCCTCTTCTGATGGGCCTCATACTTGCAAATTATGATTCAGTCATGGACCTAGGAGCCAAATATCAGAATATAGGTGGCCAAATTAGGCAAAGATCTGCTCGTTTTGCGAGCTTCCCAAACATGTGTATCTATGGGGTACATTTATCATGCTGTGTAACAAGCGTAGTGCAGCATTACTGGTGATATTGCCCAGGGCAACCAATCGGCAATTAGATACACGATATCCGTCCTTTAGACCAATTCGGCAGCTTATCGGGCCGTGTATGGGCACTAATCAGGCAGATCTCGATTGGGCAAGTTTAATTTTTCGTAGGATCAGGGACCACATCAGCTCATTGATGCGGCCCCCAAACCGACAGGGCTCCTATCCCCACGGTTCTAAATCGAATTAGCCCAATATCGTCCACCCGTAGGTGGGGATATTGGGAGAAGATCTTATTGCTTGGCGACCTCACCAAGCGGGCAGATCTTGCCATGTATGGCCATCTTTCGAAAACCAAAGCAAAGCATCTGATTGGCTGCTATGAGCAACATCACCGGTAATGTTTTACTCCAATGTGCATTGCTACCTTTAGAGGCTGGAAACTTTTCTTCCTTAAACGTCCTGTGTGCAGCTGTGTTTAAAAACATTATCCCACCCCCATATTGATATAAAATAAAAATGACCCATCGCTCCGACCTCCCCATCCTACAGAAGATGTTTTGTGAGTGCCCATCGCCCCGGCATAGATTATTTGAGTGGTCCAGCTCCCGTGACAATAGCAGTCATGTGCTGTGCAAAGCTATGCCCAGAACAGAAGGTTTTTGTTTGATCAGTGGGCACGGTACAGCCCATGGTAAATACAAGTTTGTAGAATACATCTAAAGAGCTTGGTGTCTCTCTGCGCGCTGGCTTTGTCTTCCCCCCCCTTATCGTCCGGAGTTCATTCTTCCCTTTGCAGCCCCGTGCATTCTTCTGTACGAGGGAGTATTTCTGAGCAGATACACATGCCAGCAATATTGGGTGTAGGCTGCAGTATTTTGTTTTCTTTGTCTCCTTCCAAAAGACCAGACTGTACATATAAGATTATACTGAACACAACGAAAGTCAAATTCACTGAACCTTTATTCTGCGTTACTCAAAGATGAGATAATTTTACTTTGTCTTTTGGTATAAAGTGCACCTAAAATTAAACGATAGATTTCCGTTTTGGGCTAAGGTTGTTTTTTTATGTAACAAAGCAAACCACAGTTTTCTCAATTGATGAGCAAGGACCTATTATAAGTTATCTCCGTTCTGCAGGATAAAAACGCAGCTTTTAGCATCCTCAGTTTTACCTGAAAACCGTTTACTGGCATATATGGGTCTATTGATGGGGCTGCTGTGAGATAATGGGCTCACAGCTATATATTGCTGGGGACACTGTATCATGAAATAATGGGCTCACAGCTATATATTGCTGGGGACACTATCATGGAATAATGGGCTCACAGTTATATATTGCTGGGGACACTGTATCATGAAATAATGGGCTCACAGCTATACATTGCTGGGGACACTATCATGAAATAGTGGGCTCACAGCTATATATTGCTGGAGACACTATCATGAAATAATGGGCTTACAGCTATACATTGCTGGGGACACTATCATGGAATAATGGGCTCACAGTTATATATTGCTGGGGACACTATCATGAAATAGTGGGCTCACAGCTATACATTGCTGGGGACACTGTATCATGAAATAATGGGCTCACAGCTATATATTGCTGGGGACACTGTATCATGAAATAATGGGCTCACAGCTATATATTGCTGGGGACACTGTATCATGAAATAATGGGCTCACAGCTATATATTGCTGGGGACACTGTATCATGAAATAATGGGCTCACAGCTATATATTGCTGGGGACACTGTATCATGAAATAATGGGCTCACAGCTATACATTGCTGGGGACACTATCATGAAATAATGGGCTCACAGCTATATATTGCTGGGGACACTGTATCATGAAATAATGGGCTCACAGTTATATATTGCTGGGGACACTATCATGAAATAATGGGCTCACAGCTATACATTGCTGGGGACACTGTATCATGAAATAATGGGCTCACAACTACATATTGCTGGGGACACTATCATGAAATAATGGGCTCACAGCTATATATTGCTGGGGACACTATCATGAAATAATGGGCTCACAGCTATACATTGCTGGGGACACTGTATCATGAAATAATGGGCTCACAGATATACATTGCTGGGGACACTGTATCATGAAATAATGGGCTCACAGATATACATTGCTGGGAACACTGTATCATGAAATAATGGACTCAGTGTGGCTAATAGGGGTGAAAATGCCCTGCCATATACCAGTGCTCCATTTTTTGAGCCACTTTATTGGGTAGCAAATACCCTGATCTGATTGCTTGGCAGTAAGGCTAATAATGTATCAGTGGCTAAATAGCTTTGCCAACATATATTATTTGTGCTGGCGTTATTTTCCTTTGAATATACCCTTTGATGAAAAACCAGAACCTTGTTGTTTGGGTACAAAAGTGAATGTTCAGTAGCTGAATGAATGGGCAGATTATTGGGCTGCAAATGGGTTCCCATTTGTTTTTCAAGATGCCCTATTTGGCCACCTACCTGCTTGGCAAAATAGGGGTGATCTGATTGTTTAGCCCCAATGCCAGTAATTGTATGATAATGCGGGCCTATGCAAAGCTATTGGCATAAAACAGAGTCCGACAGAATTCTGAAACCTTGTAGATAAGTATGTGGATGTATTAAGCAGGCTGTAGGGCATACATGGGCCAATAAAATGCCAGCTTTGGAGGGGCAGAATGGCAGTTTATATCTTGCCAGCTGTATAAGAAACTTGCACGAGGCAGCACTCAGATGGGCGCTCCTATTAATTGGTTTTTAAGTGGCTCAATTGAGGGCAAAGTTAATTGTGCCATAACTTAATTATGCTGCATTATTTGTATTGCACATCATTACCCCAAAGAGCAATTCTGCCTGCAAGAAAGCAATCCTCGCCAGCCCTGGGTATCCTGCCTCCGAGGCAGCGGAGATTGTAGCAGGGTGCATAAAATATTCATTCTTTAATGACCTGTCAGATGAGCCTTTTTAGGCAGAACATTCTTGTGCGGAACATCTGATCCCGTTATGGGAATATCTCGGGTCCTCTAGGAAAATTAAAGAAAAGCAAGGGAAGCGCCGGTTGTAAAACTCCAGCAGATTGGTCCCCAAGAGCCAATAAAATGTGCAGTACTTAGGGCTCTGTAATGACAGGAAAGCGGTTTTGGAATTTCTGCAGAGCGTGCGCTCTGCGCTCTGCCGTCTGTCGGTAGAATATTCTTGGAATGTAAAGGGAGCAAGAAAGGTTACGGAGAAAAGGTGCGGAAGTAATGGATATCTAGAGCAGGAATGTGGAACTCCCTGTGACTAGGAATGCTGGGAGTTTCTGGGACGTCATAGCGGCAGATGTTTAAGGGGTTGTTCACCTTTAAATTAAAGGGCATTTATCACATTTTGTTCCGGCACATTCCAGATGTGAAAAAAATGGCATTTTTAAAAGATTTGCACCCAATTGAGTGCCGTACAATGAGGGAGCTAACGATGTGGGTGTCCATGCTAGGGCACAATTGTGCACATAATGAGTGGAAGCCCTGTCTTTCTCGCTAGGTGCAACATAAGGTGGCACGCATGCACTGATTGGTCGAGCTGGGGCATTCGCTCATTTATTGGATGCATGTGTACCAGCATGGCTGCCACACTGGGTCAGGTGTGTTTGGGCTGACCAGTTGGCCCCAGAGATGGGTCATGGATGGGAGGCAGGGCTTATTCACCAGGAGCCGCAACCTCTGTACGATGTCCCAACCCAACTAATGATGGGGCGGAGCTAGTTTATATACTAATGCATGTCCCCCTCCCCTTCAAAGAAGGGCAGATCGGACAGCTTAGCTGGTAGCATCGGGCATGGGTCAAAAAATTTCAAAATGGGTTCCTGTGGGGGGGACAGCACTCAGTAGGGTGCAGTTCTGTTAACGTGCACCTCCATTGCAGGAACATGTGGTAGAGCGCCGTACACAGGCCAGTCATTGCTACAAACCTGGTCTAAAGTTCAATTTAGTAACTCCTGCTGAACTTTATAAACCCCTCTGATTAGAGCCAAATGATTGGATCAGCCCAATTTAAGCTGGCCATAAACGCACCAATATTATCGGTTTCGTACAATATTCGGTGTGTGTATGGTGGATCGACGAGACGACCGGTTATCGCAAAAGCTTCGGATATTGGTCGTCTTGCTGATCAGGCACCATTGCAGCCCCCGAGCAAAAGCATACATAGGGGTATAATCCCTATTGTATCTACCTCCATATCTGAAGAATCAGCCCTAACATCCGTGGAGGGAATGAACAATCTTTCCTGCAACCAGTGATCACAGGAAAGATAGTAATTGGTACGTGCATGGCCACCTTTAGGGCCGTGACACACGGGGAGATTAGTTGGCGGGCGACTAATCTCCCCGAAATGCCATCTCACCGGCTAGAATGTAAATCGTCGTTAGGATGGCATATGCGGTGCGGCGATCTGCCGAAATTTGCCTTGAGAGGAATCTTCGGCGATTTTGGCGCTGTGTATGCCATCCCACCAGCGATTTACATTCTAGTTCGTGGGGTGGCATTTCGGGGAGATTACAAGATACAAGGGAGATTTGTTACATGGCGACTAATCTCCCCATCTGTCACGGCCCTTAGTCTAGCGATATCAGGTCTTTTTTATCCCTAGCAACCAGGCAGTACTTAGAAAGTCAGAATGAAATAATTAGGATGGGGGGGGCTCTATAAAGGTATAAGCCATATGTACTATAATAACAATGGAACATAGTATGGTAATACAATCACTAGCCCTTCAGTTAAACGGGAACCCCATCCACAATAAAAGAAAATGTAATAGCATCACATGTTCATTATTTAGTTTTTTGATTCCTTTAATCATAGCTATGCTCCCCCCCACCCTCCTTTTTATTTTTTTGCTGCAAGACTTTAGTCCCGTACCCTCTGCCAGTGCCAAGGGTTAAAGACAGCGGCTAGCAGGTTGTGGGAGTGGCACGAGGGGCTGCGATGGCTCTGCTGCCCGGGCCGTACCTGTAGGAGTCTGAACGCTGTAATGTTGTGCTACTGAAATGTGAGGCGGAGCCAGGGAACGGCTTTTGTGACAAATTAACAAAGGGAAACCAGAGCCTTCCCCGCACAGAGGCAGTTAGTGAACAAGATAGCACTGGGGTTTATTTATATCTCAAATTCATCTTCGTGCCATCGGCGCTGGCTCTCAAGTGCCCTTTTCTTTTTCCCAGTGTCTAGCAGCCGGGAGTGGGAAGCAGCACGGCGCACCGGGGGGCATTTACTTCCATACTTTGTGCAGCTCATTCACGGGAGAGTTTAGGGGGTGCTTTCAGTGTTGCGCCGGAGCTTTAAGCTTTGCTCTATGTCTCGCCTCTTCCTAACTGCCGAAACGGGAATCCATGATCCCATGGCCCCAGGACACGGACACCGTCCTGTCGGAATTTGTCCGCTCAACTGGGGTGGAGCCCGGACTGGCTAGAGATCTTTTAGAAGGTAAAATATTCTTCCTTGCCCCCCCCCCCCCCAGGTAATAATACATTTCTTGGGAATAAATGCCCTATATTATGATAGCTGGGGGGACATTTGTCCCCTGGTTTAGTTCTAAAACCATACTATTTTACACAGTAGTAATGTGGGGCCTGTTGGATTTGAACTTGAATGGTTGCCCCCTTAGGGTGAAGACACACAGAGCTACTAGTAGCAGCTACTTGTCGTGGCTACTAAAATAGACAATGCTAATCATTTACTGATAATTGTCTCTACGTGTGTTTTAGCAGAGGTGATTCCCAGTATTGTCTATGGCAGGGGATTTTCTGGAGTTTAGTAGCTGCGACAAGTAGCTGCTACAAGTAGCCCAGTGTGTTTTCACCCTTAAGCACTGTTTGTATCTGTGCCAGGTAACGGTGCATTTATTTAGGCATAGAGAATGTCAGTTGGGTAAAGTGGTGTAAGGGTAAAGACACACAGAGCTACTAGTAGCAGCTACTTGTTGTATCTACTAAAATAGACGATTCTAATCATTTACTGATAATTGTTTCTACGTGTGTTTGGGCAGAGGCAATTCCCAGTATTGTCTATGGCAGGGGATTTTCTTTCGTTTAGTAGACGTGAAAAAGTAGCTGCTACTAGTAGCCCAGTGTGTCTTCACCGTAAGAGTTGCCTAGTCGCAGCTGCCTTGTATGTTCCATTCAGTTGGGTGAAACATCTTCATATTTAACATGCCTACCTACAAACTGTTGATTGAGTTTGGGAGAAACAGCTCTCCTACAACTCCCAGCATGCTTAGTTGCAGACAACGACTGGCCACGGATGTCTGCAAATTGTCTGGAAATGTACACACGCTAAAAGTGTTCCATGGACATTAGCTGGGAAGGACATATTCCCTGTGGATCTGGGATCAGTTTCCAGTGATTATGTCTGGAAGCAATGAACCCAATATGAGTGTAGAGCACCGGATAATAGAGTTAATGAGTTTATAGAGATAATGGGCTCTGTCGGTAAATGGATGTATTCCCTGGTTCTCAGTGGAGACAGATATTGGACCTCTGGGCTTTGAGACCTCCCTGTCCTCAAAATGGCATTACTGGGGCTTCTTCAGGAGTCACCGTAGCTAAGGCAGTAAGGTGGCCTAGTGCTTAGCACTTGTTGTACTGGGGTCTTAGGGCGAAGACACACGGGGCGATTAGTCGCCGCAACTTTAATTAAGAAAGTCGCACACTCCCAATACATGCAGACAAGTTAATTGGCTGAGGAAAAACTGCCCCCAGTGATGTGATAGAGAGTTAAACTGTAGGCCCCACTGGGGTAGGACAGCTCTTGCAAAAAACAGCCCTTGGATATTTATTTATATGGTTTGTTGCCAGGGTAACAGCCTTACTATTATGGGATGCTCAGCCTCTATTAGATTCTATCCAGCTAGTGATTTATATTTATAGAGCTGTGATGTGAGTGTCCGTGACCCTTTGTAGAGAAGTGTAAGTATACACAAGGAATCCTACAGGCAAGGCTCCCTTCCCCTCCCTGGCCCAGCAGCGCGCCTGTGTTTGTACATGCCACGCATGACTTATGGGATTGTCGGAGCAGAACCAAAAATATCACCGGCTCTGCTCCTGAGAGAGGAAACACACAGGCACTCTGCTGCCCTGGGCACCCCTGGAACCGGAACCCCAATGTTTCTATATATCTGTAACCTTGTTATGGGCTAAGGGGGCCCAGCCTGAAGGCCAGTTAGGGGGGGATTTGGGGTGAGTGCTTATTTGTGCCCTGGGTACCCCTGGAACTATAGCAGGGTGACTCTTACCCCAATGTTTCCATATATCTGTAACCTTGTTATGGGCTAAGGGGTCCCAGCCTGAAGGCCAGTTAGGGGGGGATTTGGGGTGAGTGCTTATTTGTGCCCTGGGTACCCCTGGAACTATAGCGGGGTGACTGTTACCCCAATGTTTCTATATATCTGTAACCTTGTTATGAGCTAAGGGGGCCCAGCCTGAAGGCCAGTTAGGGGGGGATTTGGGGTGAGTGCTTATTTGTGCCCTGGGTACCCCTGGAACTATAGCGGGGTGACTGTTACCCCAATGTTTCCATATATCTGTAACCTTGTTATGGGCTAAGGGGTCCCAGCCTGAAGGCCAGTTAGGGGGGGATTTAGGGTGAGTGCTTATTTGTGCCCTGGGTACCCCTGGAACTATAGCAGGGTGACTGTTACCCAAATGTTTCTATATATCTGTAACCTTGTTATGGGCTAAGGGGTCCCAGCCTGAAGGCCAGTTAGGGGGGGATTTAGGGTGAGTGCTTATTTGTGCCCTGGGTACCCCTGGAACTATAGCAGGGTGACTGTTACCCCAATGTTTCTATATATCTGTAACCTTGTTATGGGCTAAGGGGGCCCAGCCTAAAGGCCAGTTAGGGGGGGATTTAGGGTGAGTGCTTATTTGTGCCCTGGGTACCCCTGGAACTATAGCAGGGTGACTGTTACCCCAATGTTTCTATATATCTGTAACCTTGTTATGGGCTAAGGGGGCCCAGCCTGAAGGCCAGTTAGGGGGGGATTTGGGGTGAGTGCTTATTTGTACCCTGGGTACCCCTGGAACTATAGCAGGGTGACTGTTACCCCAATGTTTCTATATATCTGTAACCTTGTTATGGGCTAAGGGGGCCCAGCCTGAAGGCCAGTTAGGGGGGGATTTGGGGTGAGTGCTTATTTGTGCCCTGGGTACCCCTGGAACTATAGCAGGGTGACTGTTACCCCCAATGTTTCTATATATCTGTAACCTTGTTATGGGCTAAGGGGGCCCAGCCTGAAGGCCAGTTAGGGGGGGATTTGGGGTGAGTGCTTATTTGTGCCCTGGGTACCCCTGGAACTATAGCAGGGTGACTGTTACCCCAATGTTTCTATATATCTGTAACCTTGTTATGGGCTAAGGGGGCCCAGCCTGAAGGCCAGTTAGGGGGGGATTTAGGGTGAGTGCTTATTTGTACCCTGGGTACCCCTGGAACTATAGCAGGGTGACTGTTACCCCAATGTTTCTATATATCTGTAACCTTGTTATGGGCTAAGGGGGCCCAGCCTGAAGGCCAGTTAGGGGGGGATTTGGGGTGAGTGCTTATTTGTACCCTGGGTACCCCTGGAACTATAGCAGGGTGACTGTTACCCCAATGTTTCTATATATCTGTAACCTTGTTATGGGCTAAGGGGGCCCAGCCTGAAGGCCAGTTAGGGGGGGATTTGGGGTGAGTGCTTATTTGTGCCCTGGGTACCCCTGGAACTATAGCAGGGTGACTGTTACCCCCAATGTTTCTATATATCTGTAACCTTGTTATGGGCTAAGGGGGCCCAGCCTGAAGGCCAGTTAGGGGGGGATTTGGGGTGAGTGCTTATTTGTGCCCTGGGTACCCCTGGAACTATAGCAGGGTGACTGTTACCCCAATGTTTCTATATATCTGTAACCTTGTTATGGGCTAAGGGGGCCCAGCCTGAAGGCCAGTTAGGGGGGGATTTAGGGTGAGTGCTTATTTGTACCCTGGGTACCCCTGGAACTATAGCAGGGTGACTTTTACCCCCAATGTTTCTATATATCTGTAACGTTGTTATGGGCTAAGGGTATAGTAATAACATGGTGCAGTGAGCCAGCATATCTATGTGGAATATAAAGCAGGAATGCCAGACATGCAAGCTATCCAGCTGTACCTCCCAGCATCCCACTGCCTTTATGCTTAGAAGGGGCTGCTGGGAGTTTTTGCTGTACTATAAGTTTTCTAACCCTGCTCATCAAGCCAGAATCCAGCTGTTGGCCCTTTACGTATCTGTATGGCACCTACTCTTAAGTGCTCATTGCCATGGTTTCATTTTCTCCATACTGGCACTTTTGGGAGCTGTGTTTATACCCCCTGTGTGCCCTTAGGCGCAGGGACAGGATTACCTGGGTAGTCGGCCAGCCCAGGGAAAGTAAACACAAGGTGTGCCAATGTTTGCCAGACTGTGCCAGCGCTTCTAGGGCACGGCTTGTTTATGCTTTCCAGCGGGGAGGGTGATGGTGCGCCGGTGATTTGTGCACTAAACGGCTCACTATGAACTGGGTTCAACCCCCTCCTGCCTGAGTTTATATAAAGCCAAATGCCCCGGTTACAGGTACAGTGAAGCTGGCTTATAGACTGCACGACCCCCCCATGGTGGCTGAAACGTGCAGAATGGGGCTAGTAGTGTCCCCGCGGGTCTCAGCAGGCTGGAGTCATGTGGTTTTTCCAGCCCCCGATTGTATCCTGACAAGTGCACTGCTTTAGAGCACAATGCCACTTTTATTATCTGTAACAATGCCTGCTCCGCGACGCCCCTTTTTAACCTCCTGAATTCTCTCTTTATATGGAGACAAACGCTTCACACCCCACGGCCTCTCCCTGCTATTGCATCCATACAGGCTGTTTACTGAATGCCCTATAGAGTGACTGCAGCAAACAGGTACCCCTACATTAGCCCTGCGCCCCCATACCTGAACCCAATGACACTGTTTGACAGGTTGGCAGCCGCTGCGTCTGCCTCTTCACCCTGGTGCTGAGCAGCTGCATGTGCGCCCTGGGGCTGGTATGTAACCCAGCCTGTAATATCCGAGTGCATCCTGGTTCAGCTATCAGCAAGATAAATTATTTGCTATTTGTTAGTTAAGCACTGGGAAAAGATTATTTTCCTGTCTTTCCTTTTCAGTAACTTCTTCCCTTCTAATAAAACCCTTTGCATCAGCATCTTCCTCCTACCCCATCACATTTCTGCCATGGCAACATCTATCATAGTGTCTGTAATAGTCAGGGCAGGATCCATAACTGTGTCATATGCTCCTAGGCTTTATCTCTCTGTACAGGCTACGAGCAAACTTAGGGGGCTGTTCCTGCTGAATTGTGCTTAGTACAGGGGAATCCCTATGCTGCCATAGTTTTATGGTATCTCTCTGTACAGGCTATGAGCAAACTTAGGGGGCTGTTCCTGCTGAATTGTGCTTAGTACAGGGGAATCTCTATGTGCCATAGTTTTATGGTATCTCTCTGTACAGGCTATGAGCAAACTTAGGGGGCTGTCCCTGCTGAATTGTGCTTAGTACAGGGGAATCCCTATGTGCCATAGTTTTATGGTATCTCTCTGTACAGGCTATGAGCAAACTTAGGGGGCTGTTCCTGCTGAATTGTGCTTAGTACAGGGGAATCCCTATGCTGCTGTAGTTTTATGGTATCTCTCTGTACAGGCTATGAGCAAACTTAGGGGGCTGTTCCTGCTGAATTGTGCTTAGTACAGGGGAATCCCTATGCTGCCATAGTTTTATGGTATCTCTCAGTACAGGCTATGAGCAAACTTAGGGGGCTGTTCCTGCTGAATTGTGCTTAGTACAGGGGAATCCCTATGTGCCATAGTTTTATGGTATCTCTCTGTACAGGCTATGAGCAAACTGTCATTGGTTATGAGCAAACTTAGGGGGCTGTTCCTGCTGAAGTGTGCTTAGGGGGCTGTTCCTGCTGAATTGTGCTTAGTACAGGGGAATCCCTATGTGCCATAGTTTTATGGTATCTCTTTGTACAGGCTATGAGCAAACTGTCATTGGTTATGAGCAAACTTAGGGGGCTGTTCCTGCTGAATTGGGCTTAGTACAGGGGAATCCCTATGCTGCCATAGTTTTATGGTATCTCTCTGTACAGGTTATGAGCAAACTTAGGGGGCTGTTCCTGCTGAATTGGGCTTAGTACAGGAGAATCCCTATGCTGCCATAGTTTTATGGTATCTCTCTGTACAGGCTATGAGCAAACTTAGGGGGCTGTTCCTGCTGAATTGTGCTTATATATATCAAATCTGGGCCAACTCCCTTGTTTTTTCTGATTTAAATTTATGGCGTCATTAGGCATTAGGCCGGCCATTCCCTCAATGATGAAATACTGAAATACCATGCCTCCCTTTTCCCAATAATGAATTGTCTGTCCACTTTTGCAGTTTAAATTCATTATGTGTTTTTAGCAGAGACATTTGCAGTTTGTGACGGCTTCTAGCAGGTTTTTGGCTAAGATGAGGGTCAGTCACTTTAAAAGCCTGTTATTACCAGTCTAAAACTGCTATTACCTTAAAACCCCCTAAAATTAATGTAAATTGGAAAAAAAGTTCAGATGAGCACTCTATGTAAGCTTATATCAATTCATTTTTTGGGGTGTGGATCCCCTTTATTGTAACACAATAGGGTACACATTTGAATTGCTAAAGCGTGTGGCCTGGCAGCCTGATTTCCCCTTTAATTACCTGTAGCATTCCTGCCCGAGAATCCTTTGGAGCCTATGGGGATTGTCGGTATTATCTTCCTGTGCTTGCTGAGCCCCATAGGGGGCGCTGTATAGCCTGCT
Organism: Xenopus tropicalis; assembly: GCF_000004195.4. NCBI lineage: Eukaryota > Metazoa > Chordata > Amphibia > Anura > Pipidae > Xenopus > Xenopus tropicalis. The sequence goes on along the minus strand of NC_030684.2, from coordinate 128,966,705 downwards.
GGCAGTTAAACACTAGTAGAGCTTAGTTAAAGGGACAGTGTACATTTATTTTTTAATTTTGTCCCAGAAAATATATTTATTATATTTATTGCCACATGATAATTGCTCATCGGTTTCTGTCATCCCAGTTTCTGCCTTGCTGCCAGGGTCACAGTCCCTAGCAATGAGGTAGCAGTTTACTATATGACTATTTTTAAAAGCATGACTTTTTAGTTGAAATATCTGTTCTCTTTGCATTTAGGTAAGAAATGGGATGTGGGTGCAGCACTCAATGACTATGACCAGCTGCGCCAAACCAGCGCCGGGGGACTGGGTCATTCCTTCAGTGAAGGACGCAACTTTAAACCGCCTGAGGTTGGACGCTCGGTGAGACCAATGCTACAGCGGCAGGATGATGTTGTACAAGGTAACATTTTATTCCCAACTAAATTAATAGATTAATAGAGGGATTAACTATATACCTATGCTTCCATAGCTTTATGGTATCTCTCTGTACAGGCTATGAGCAAACGTAGGGGGCTGTTCCTGCTGAATTGTGCTTAGTACAGGGGAATCCCTATGCTGCCATAGTTTTATGGTATCTCTCTGTACAGGCTATGAGCAAACTTAGGGGGCTGTTCCTGCTGAATTGTGCTTAGTACAGGGGAATCCCTATGTGCCATAGTTTTATGGTATCTCTCTGTACAGGCTATGAGCAAACTTAGGGGGCTGTTCCTGCTGAATTGTGCTTAGTACAGGGGAATCCCTATGCTGCCATAGTTTTATGGTATCTCTCTGTACAGGCTATGAGCAAACTTAGGGGGCTGTTCCTGCTGAATACAGAGGAATACCTATAATCTAAAAGCTATAGGGTAAGTAGCCAGATCACAGTAGGGGGAGAGCTACTCTGGGAAGGAGAAGAGGGGGTTGGAGCAGAAATGGAGGCAGAACAGGTGAGTTGATGTGTTTACACAAGCTGTAGGTATAAATCTCGCTCCCCTGGATAGGATGCCCTAGATATTAAGGATAGAGAGAGCCTGATGGGAGTTAGGTGTTACCCTGTCTGACAGACCGGGGAAACAAGTTCCCTGCACGCCGGTTCAGGTTTACGTAAGTTACACGCCAAAACACGCTGTCTGGAATAAACAAGCGGCGCTGCTATCAGCCCCATCCCGGGGTATCTGTGGGCAGAGAGATTGTTTCCCGGCGTATGTCCTGCATCTGTACATTGTAGAGCCAATGTCACCTGTGGCCCCTTGGGCTGCGATTCCCACAGCAGCAAAAGGGGCCACAGGCTGTGAACTGTGCATTAATAACCTGCGCTGGGAGGGGTGTATCTCTCCATACCTGTGGGGGATACTCACCCTTCCCGGCTCCCCAGCCTCTGACTCAGGGAATTCAGGCTGCGTATGTCCTGTTCTCTCAGTGAGGGGACGGGTGCCAAGTGCCTCGGAGCGAGGACACTGGGTAACACAGCACCTCCATTGCTTCCCAGACAGGTGTGACAGCTGCAGGGGGGCCCCTGGTGAATGGGCTTTATATGTAGCCCCACGCTATTGAATGGTCTGCTGTGTCGGAAGTCACCCGAGTCAGTCACATGATGCACATTAAGAGCACAGCTTAACCCCTTCTTTGCCATGGTGGAACCTGGTACTATAGAATCGCCATAGAGTTTGCATTGCAAGGGGTTAAAGGGAAACTCTTATTTGTTTGCCTGGAAATAATGTGTAATATTTAGTAGTCATCTTGGGGCGGGGGGAAATGGTTTCCTTGGCAAATTTAACAGGCGTAGGTTACAGGGCTGCAGTGCTTTTCTCCCCTGGGCCCCAAAATGTAATTTCTAAAGGCCATTTTCCACCAAGCCGCCTCTCCAAAGGGACGGTACAGTGATCAGTTGCATAACACTGGGTTTGAGAGTAGTGTCTTTGTAAATGTTTACTGTCAGTGCTTATTACATTTAGTTTTTGCACCTGGATTTACTCTGAAGAGGAGCAGTATAGCTGCCTATAAACACTAATGCATATAAATATGGCTGCCCGGGCAGAATAAGTAAAAGTGGCCACACACAGGCAGATTTCAGCTGCCGATTTGGTTCCTTTAGATCGATTTGGCAGCTTATCTGCCTGTGTATGGGCCTCCCTGACAGATATCTGGCCTAAAATTGGGCAGATCTTGAACGGATAGGTTCGATTTTCCATTGGATCGGGGACTGCATTGACTCGTTGACGCAGTCCTCGGTCTGATTAAGCCTTTGCCCGCCGTTGTAATTCAGTCTTTTGGCCCTAGGGCTAAATAATCAAATTAGCCCAGTAGCTCAACAAACGAGCAAATCTTATCGTGTATGGCCACCTTAACACTAGCACATTGTACAGAACACTAATAGAAATTGTACTCATCGATATGGTATAGCTTCCCCTTTAACATGACGTGGCTGTGTGTGCTGCGATGCCAAGGGAAGAGTTTATGGTTCACTCCTGCCCCATTTCAGTTCCCCAATATATATATATTTTTTTCCAGAAAAGCGCTTATCTCGGGGGATCTCCCACGCCAGCTCCTCCATTGTTTCCCTGGCCCGCTCCCACGTCTCCAGCAACGGAAGCAGCGAGCATCCCCTGGAGACCCCCGTCTGCACCTTCCAGCTCCCTGACCTAACCGTGTACAAGGATGAGTTCCGGAACTTCATCGAGAGAGACCTGATTGAGCAGTCCATGCTGGTTGCCCTGGAACATGCCGGTGAGTAGCCTTTCATTGGCGGCCTTGTTTAGCGGCACTATTTGATTGGCTCAGGTTCTCCAGCTGATGGGGTCACAGCATTGCCAATGAAAGTGCCACAATGGGATGGATGGTGTCCGGTGTATCAAAGGGGTGGTTCATGTTATTGTGAGCCTAAAGGTGGCCATACACGGCCGTGGGGATATCTGCTCGCTTGGCGACCTCGCCAAGCAAGCGGATCTCAGGGTGTATGGCCACCTTAATTCTAAGCACCTTTTCAATTAGCCTTCATCTTTTCTTTTTTACAGTTTTTGAATTATTTCTAAATATTTCCAGCTTTCAGTTGGGGGTCACTGACCCCATCTAAAAAAAACAAATGCTCTGTAAAGGCTCCAAATTATTGTTATTGCTACTTTTTATTACTAAGTGTCTATTCAGGCCCTCACTTATTTACATTCCAGTTTCATTCAAATAAATGCATGGTCGCTTGGATAGTTTGGGCCCTGGCAACCAGATCGCCGGAGTTGCAAACTGGAAAGCTGCTAAATGAGAATCTAAATAACTCAAAATAAATAATAAAAAAGGAGGACTAATTGGCAATTGTAAATCATGCTTTACTCCCTTGCAATCTGGGCCAGTGAGGAACAGCAGAGTAAGGCGCTTGCCTGGGAATACAGTGGAAAATACGCTTATTCATAGCGGGCGCGAGCCGTTGCTTGCTCATGGGAGCGCAGCTGCCGGAGCCATATGTATCATGCTATGCTGTGATAGACAGGCTAAATAAATCTTATCTCCTCCAACGTCACACTGCGCAGTCACATGGCTGCCAGCCAGCAGCACTCTCTTCTGTGGAATCTGTCCATTACAACTGTTTGACATCAGCGAGGTCACCCCCTGAGCCCTTCAGCTCCCAGCATCCTCTGCCATGCAACATCTAGCTCAACGAGAAGCCCGTAGGCTTAGCAATGACAGCTGGGGGTAAAGGTCACATGTGCTGGGAGATGCAAGTGTTTACTGATCATTTCCCAGGTATGTGTTTAGGGTATATGGCGCCCATGATGGGCCTCTTCTGTATGCAGAGACATAGGGTAGGTGCATGATAAAGGGGAAGTTCACCTTGTTGGGAATTTGTTTTCCTAGTGCCAAAACAGGCCTTTTCTAAAAATGAGCAGCCACCCAATCGGGTTCCTTTCCAATCAGCTACGAAATGCATCCTGGGCCCTGTCTGTCATTAGCAAAGGATGGATCTTATTGGTTAGCAATATGATTCATCTGGTTGATATGTAGGGGCCGGGCACATACAGCACTAAAGCTGATCCTTTCTTACTATACGGGATTGACATCTCCCTCCTCCAACATCAATTAAGCATTGTAGTCACATAGTTTAGGCATCTGTATATGAATAGCCTCAGTCTACCCCCAGATTTAAGGTACAGGACATCTGCCCTTTCTAAGCGGCTCTTTTTGTTGTTGTTGTTTATGATCCTGTTCCATTTCCTTCGCCTCCAGCTCCGGCTACAGTGCCGTCTTTTCCCTGACCCACACAGATTTGTTTCATGCCGCTCCTGGAGTCCGTCCATTTGGCTCGAGATGTATTGACTGAAAATAGCCTGCCTTTCTGTGTGGAGCTATTGTGCTCCGGCTCTGTGTACCAAGCGTTCCGAGCTCAAGTGGATTCCTTCCCCTTGATATCTGCCATTTATCTGCGCTGGCACCGACCCACCCTCAGAACCTCAGTTTCTTCACTTTTGTTACTTGAGTGTCTTGGCTGCTCCGGCCCTTTCCCAAATGTTACAGGGACATCTGTAGTTGCAGGAAACAATGTGACATTTTTGTTAATGTTCCATTTCAGAGCCGCCGTTGGAATGTATTTTGATAATTTTGGAGGCAGGTGCATGGCAGGGGGTGGTTTAGGGTGAAGACACACGGAGCTACTAGTAGCAGCTACTTGTTGTGGCTATAGACAAGGTGATCATTTACTGGTAACAGTCGCTACATGTGTTTTAGCAGAGGAAATTCTCTAGGATTGTCTATGGCAGGATATTTTCTGGCATTTAGGGCTCTGGCACACGGGGGAGATTAGTCGCCCGCGATTTAACTCCCTGTTCGCGGGCGACTAATCTCCCCCGTGTGCCAGAGCCCTTAGTAGCTGTGACAAGTAGCTGCTACTAAGTAGCTCTGTGTGTCTTCGGCCTTTACCTTTGTAAAAGGGTATTGTTTTCCTTTAGGGTGAAGACACACAGAGCTACTAGTAGCAGCTACTTGTTGTGGATACTAAAAAAGACAATGCTGATCATTTACTGATAATTGTCTCTACGTGTGTTTTAGCAGAGGCAATTCTTAGTATTGTCTATGGCAGGGGATTTTCTGGAGTTTAGTAGCCATGAAAAAGTAGCTGCTACTAACTGCCCAGTGTTTCTTCACCCTTAGGGCCGTGACACACAGGGAGATTAGTCGCACCATCCCACCGGGCAGAATGTAAATCGCCGGTGGAGTGGCATACGTGACATCGCAATTTGCGGAAGTCGCCGAAGTTGGCGACTTCGGCAAATCGAGGAGCTGCGTATGCCATCCCACCGGTGATTTACATTCTAGCTGGTGGGGTGGCATTGCGACTAATCTCCCTGTGTGTTACGGCCCTTAAAGCCATTAGGCTGAATGCCCGCGGAGCGTGTTAGTCTCCAGGGATAGATCTCTGCTAGTGATATGCAAGTTGAAAAAAACCCGACCCCTCTTTCGGCATCTGTATTTATAGCCCCCCTGCCCCTTTTGTGACGTCATTGTGGGGCAGGCGCCTATAAATACAGAAGCCGGAAGAGGCAGACGGGAGTGTTAGGCCGCGAGCGGAAGAGCTGTACGCAAACCCGCCCTCAACCTGCAAGTGATGTGCCGAGTTTGAGCCGAACCAGCCCAACCCGCACATCACTAATCTCTGCTATCATGGGTGACTAACTACTCCGAAATGCCGAATCGACGGCCTTTTTGCTGGCGACTCCTATTGTCGCTGGTGGAAAGGCATTTCTCCATGATAGCAGAGATCTTGGGGGGGCAACTAAAACGCTCCATGGGACATCAGCCTTAGAGCCAATGTTACCATTAATAAACACCTATTTAGAGGTTTTCATGCCTTGGCAGAACATAAGATATGTGATATTCACATACTGTTTTGTATCCGACCTTCTATTGCCCCTTGAGTCACATACGTAGGATGTAGTGACCTTCTAAACCTCTGGGTCCGGAAATACGCGTAAGTGGGTCAGTTGGTTTCCTTTTGTAGGACTGAGGGATGATCCTGCCCTGGCTTTATAAACTCCATTATCCATTGCTGCCTTTTCTGTAGAAGCTGTCCAATCATATTTGGTATTTATGCTAGGTCTGCTTATCAGAAACTTTTATATTTCATGCTGCTCCGGTCTGCCCTGGTGGTAGAGACCTCCTTATTGCTATTCTCTTTTTTTCTTCAATTTACATAGAGAAGCAGAGCAAAGCAGGTGTCCGACAAGCCAATTGAACTCCGGATATCATTAGCTTTGCCATGTATCCTCAGTACTTGCTTCTTACTCTTTCAGGTCGCCTCAATTGGTGGGCGCAGTTGGATCCAACCTACCCGCGGCTTCTCCCTTTGGCAACAACTGGCGATGGAAACTGCTTGCTCCATGCTGCATCTCTTGGTAAGAGGCCCACGGAGACCCTGTAGGAAGCCCCAATTTGGGTCCGAGGGAAGTTCTGACGCAGAGTTTTCTACTTTTAGGAATGTGGGGGTTTCACGACCGAGACCTGATGCTCCGCAAGTCCCTGTACACGCTGATGGAAAAAGGAGCAGAGAAGGAAGCGCTCAAGAGGAGGTGGAGGTTTCACCAAACCATGCAGAATAAAGAGGTAGAAAGCCCATGGGCTGCATATTCACCTAACACTAAGGGGTATATTTATCATGCTGTGTAAAAAGTGGAGTGAAGCATTTTTGGTTGGCTGCTATGAGCAACATCACCAATAATGTTTTACTCCACTTTTTACTTTTTACACAGCGTGATAAATATACCCCTTAGAATAGTACAGAACCCCCAATGCTCATCAGAGGCCCATGGTATTTCAAATATAATATAAGCAACTAACTCCCCCCCCCCCCCCCCCCCCCCCCCCCCCCCATTGTTTTACCTTTACTTCTCCTTTAAATGCCAGCAAGTCGAGATAATTGCAGTTGGATCCTTATAAAGGGAGGAAAAAGAAACAATCCTCCTTGAGAATCTATTGGGTTCATCTTGGTATCAGACTGTTGCCCAACATAGTATGCATGGAATTCTCATAGAGAACCTTAGTATCCTTCCCACCTATTATCACCTAACCATTAGGATTATGGGACTCCTCGTCTGTAGCGCGCATTAGAGCATCATAATGGATTGGTCTATGATTGTTTTGCCAGAGTCTAATTGGTTCCTATTCTGCTTTCAGTCCGGCCTTGTGTACACGGAAGAGGAATGGCAGAAGGAGTGGAATGATTTGATAAAGCTGGCGTCTAGTGAGCCTCGCATGCACTACGGTACAAATGGCGGCAACTGTGGAGGGTATGTAAGCTCAATAAACAGTAGGTATAGAAAGCAGCAATCACCCTTCCCCTCATTCCATTAAACCAGTCTGTATGTGTTACAATAAACAACAGCCATGAATATCCTGTCAATTATATTCTTATAAAAGGTGCTTAGTGATGTCGTCAGTACTAATCAGTGCTTAGTGATGTCATGTGTCACGTGACTCACTGGAACCTAGTTCTCTTCCATGTCCAGGGTTTTATTAAATAAACCCCTAGAGTAGGATTAGGGTGCATATTCCCATTTCAGAGCGAAAGCCTTAATATAGGAAAGATGTTTACTCCGAAGCTGGGAGGGAGTTCCTTCCTCCCCTGAGATAACGTGCCAGTTATTCTCCAAGCCACTTGCTTGAACTCCCTTCCCTGAAATGTGACCCCTTGTTTCAGCAGGCTCGGTAAAATTGTAAATGCGCAATCATGTTGGAGGTAAATCCTCCTCCAATTGATTTGCTGAATATACACTTAGTTGGCAGGTTTGGTAAGAAGTCACTGAGGGGTTCTGCGCCCATATAAAGGCACAAGGCTGCAGGCTGAGTTATACAGGGAACTCTGAGTATCACTCATGTATTGTAAGGGATAATGTACCCCCTACTGTAAATGATAAGGATATTAGCAGTCACTGAGGGGTTCTGTGACCATATAAAGGCACAAGGCTGCAGGCTGAGTTATACAGGGAACTCTGAGTATCACTCATGTATTATAAGGGATAATGTACCCCCTACTGTAAATGGTAAGGATATTAGCAGTCACTGAGGGGTTCTGTGACCATATAAAGGCACAAGGCTGCAGGCTGAGTTATACAGGGAACTCTGAGTATCACTCATGTATTATAAGGGATAATATACCCCCTACTGCAAAATGATAAGGATATTAGCAGTCACTGAGGGGTTCTGGGACCATGCAAAGACAGTTCAGGGGACAGCAAAGGGACTTCTTTATACTTCATAGACTCGTAAGAGTCTGTAGACTAATAATTACAATTTTAAAAAAAATATTTCCTTTTTTCCCCCTCTCTAATATGAAAACAGTACAGGTATGGGATCTATTATCCGTAAACCTATTATCCAAAAGGTTCCAAATTACGGGAAGGCCGCCACCATAGATTCCATTTTAAGCAAATAGTTCTAATTTTTAAAATGATTCCCTTTTCTATGTAATAATAAAGCAGTAGCTGTACTTGATCCCAACTAAGATATAATTACCCCTTATTGGGGGCAGAACAGCCCTATTGGGTTTATTTAATGGTTAAATGATTCCTTTTTCTCTGTAATAATAAAACAGTACCTGTATTTGATCCCAACTAAGATATAATTCCCCTTATTGGGGCAGAACAGCCCTATTGGGTTTATTTAATGGTTAAATGATTCCCTTTTCTCTGTAATAATAAAACAGTACCTGTACTTGATCCCAACTAAGATATAATTACCCCTTATTGGGGGCAGAAAAGTCCTATTGGGTTTATTTAATGGTTAAATGATTCCCTTTTCTCTGTAATAATAAAACAGTACCTGTATTTGATCCCAACTAAGATATAATTACCCCTTATTGGGGGCAGAACAGCCCTATTGGGTTTATTTAATGGTTAAATGATTCCCTTTTCTCTGTAATAATAAAACAGTACCTGTACTTGATCCCAACTAAGATATAATTACCCTTTATTGGGGCAGAACAGCCCTATTGGGTTTATTTCATGGTTGAATGATTCCCCTTTCTCTGTAATAATAAAACAGTACCTGTACTTGATCCCAACTAAGATATAATTAATCCCTAATGGGGGCAAAACAAGCCATTGGGTTTAATGTTTAAATGATTTTTTTAGTACACTTGTGATATAGAGGTCCCAAACATTATGGGTAATAAGTCCCATACCTGCATATATCATAAAAGAGTTGAGTTGCCTTGTTTATGATATGGAAAATACAGTAGGCCGATGGCTGATTGGACTGTGCTTATTTGGCAGTGTTGAAAGCTCTGAGGAGCCAGTGTACGAGAGCTTGGAAGAGTTCCACGTATTTGTACTTGCTCACGTACTGAAGAGACCAGTTGTTGTAGTAGCCGACACAATGCTGCGAGATTCAGGGGGAGAAGGTAAGTTCCCTTTAATATCTGTGTCTTTGTTTTACTCTTATAGGGGCAAATGATTTTAATACAATGGGAGCCGTCAGAGCAAGGACCTGCCCGATCGACATCTGGCTGATTTTCGTCCGTATCAGTCAGGGATGCCCAAATATGAGCAGATAAGCTGCTGAATTGGTCTGAAAGGCCCAAATCAGCATCTTAAATCTGCCAGTCTATGGATCTAAAGGATCATGTGATTTAAGGCTTCCTAGGAGAGACTGAAGGCAGAAGGAAGCTGTCTAAAAATATGACCGCACTCCCCTTATGGAATAAGGCACACAAGTTTGTTAGGGAAAGAGACACATATGTTCATCTGTATTGGCAGCTTCTCTGACCAATGTCTGGTTGTACTTGTGCTCATATATCGATGGCCCATATTCATGGCCTAGTGCATTCTTGGCCCGTGGATGTTGTTTATCCCTTATGGACTTGCATGGGGAATTTGTGCCTTTGCCCAGCAGCTAAGCAGTGGGATCGTTATTTGGCTAGCCACTTGGGTGGCCAAATCAGGCAATTTATTTACATTTGTATGGCCAGCTTAAATTAACTTTTAGTATTATGTAAAGAGTCCTATTCCAAGACAGTTTGCAACTGGTCTTCATTTTTTTTTATTATTTAGCGTTTTGTTCAGCACATCTCCAGTTTAACTTAGCAACCAGGCAGTAGTTGGAAAGAGAGAGAGAGAGACAGGAGTATTAATAGAGGAGGGCTTAAATAGAAAGATAAGTAATAAAAATTACAATAAAACTGTAGCCTCACAGAGGCTGCCTGGGTCAGTGACCCCCATTTGAAAACTGGAAGAAGTCAGAAAAGAAAGACAATTCAGAAGCAATATAAAATGAAGACCAATTGAAAATTTGCTTTTGAATAGGCCATTCTAGAACATACTAAAATATAAAACTGAAGGTGAACCACCCCTTTAAAGATTCATCCCCTTCAGCTGGCTTTGAGCCTATGGCTTACACTGGTGTAGCCAGGGTTTTCACTATAGGACTGGTGGGGCAGCTCTGCATTATGTGGTTTCACCTTGGATACTTGAGGGTAATAGGGGAATAAAATATCCAGTACGGTAATGGAAAACCAGCAGTACCTGTCTGAGCATAATCCTACCAAGCACTGTGTCTGCTTGCCAGGTCCCTGCATAGGCACAGATATGCTTGGGCAGTTTTTTAATAGGCAGATTGTCTGGCCATCACTGTCTCCAATGGAAGGCAGTTTTGCTGGATTGTTTCCCATAGGGGACAGGATAAAATTGATGATATGGAAGACAAATGTTATGTTGTAACACCTGAGGCCTTGTCTCTTTCTTGCAGCATTTGCACCCATTCCCTTCGGAGGCATTTACCTTCCCCTTGAAGTCCCGCCTAACAAATGCCATTGTTCGCCTCTGGTCTTGGCGTATGACCAGGCTCACTTCTCTGCTTTGGTGTCTATGGAACAGAAAGAGCAAACCAAGGAACAAGGTACAGTATACGGGCCACGATTGGCTACTAACTTGACCCTTTACTTGTAGGACCATTTGGATAAATGTTGTTTGCCCAGTATTGAGTCTTATTTATCCTGTTATGTCTATATTTGGATTTTTTTTTTATTTATATATTAATATTACCATTTCTTCGAAAAAAAGGGAGCGCCAAAGAGAGTTTAGTAATTACATATTCATGCTTTTCAGCACATTGTATCAGCTCAGATCTGTAATTTTCTTTTCTTCTTCCCATTCTAGCACCTTTTATCCCGCTGACAGATTCCGATCACAAATTACTGCCTGTGCACTTTGCTGTGGATCCCGGAAAGGACTGGGAATGGGGGAAGAATGACTCTGATAATGTCTGCCTGGCAAGGTACCTTTCAGCTCAGCTCATTTTCTTGTATGGGTTGCAAGGGAACCCTGTATTTTATAAATGTTCACCACCTATGTAATCCACATCAGGCAAATTAAAGGAATAGTTCAGTGTAAAAATGAAACTGGGTAAAATAGACTGCGAAAAAAAAATTGTAATATAGTTAGGCAAAAATGTAATCTATAAAGGCTTGAGTGGGCAGATGTCTAACATAATAGCCAGAACACTACTTCCTGCTTTCAGCTCTCTAAACTCTTAGTTAGTCAGTGACTTTAGGGGGGGACACATGGGACATAACTGTTCAGTTAGTTTGTGAGCACACAGGTCAGATTCAGATGCAAACTAACTGAGCAGTTATGTCCCATGTGGTCCCCCCTGAAGTCACTAATTGGTTACTGACTGCTAACAGGTTAAAGAGCTGCAAAGGAGCAAGTCGAGTTCTGGCTATTATGTTAGTCTGCTCACTCCATCTTTTTGAAAAGTAAACATTATTTCAAGCAACTTTGCAATATACACCAGTTCAAAATATGCAGCCTTTTTAGGATTTTTAATATAATTATATGGTTTGGAACAGTTCCCTGTTCCCCTGCTAATCCGGCTGACTAAATTGAGACTTGAAATAAAATGTAACAGTAGTTGCCTGACCTCAGCCTGCCTTTAGCCTGCATCTAGCCTGCATCCTCCCAATCCCACAATTCCCTGCACATGTGATGTCAATAAGTAAAGGAACACCTCAGTGCAATGCATTGTGGGTTATGTAGTTCCTGCATGCTGTCTGTAAGCTGTGGAGAAGTTGTTACAATTTGTAACATCAGTGTTTTAGTCCCTCCTCCCCTGCCAAGGTTTCAAATAAAAAGAATTGTTTTGCAGCTGGATTTCAGCATGTACAAATGGTATTTATTCATGCGTTTTGAAGGAACAGATTACAGTGATAGGGAAATTACAGGTTTCTGTTGTGTGGGGCTCTTTAGGCTCAGGCTGTTTGGGTTCAGAGTTCCCCTTTAAACAGTTTGCACGTGTTTAGCACAGCCTGTTCATTCGGGGTTATGTTAAATGCAGGTGTATATTTCCTGAAAGGACATTTTTATTGCCTTTAGGGTATAATGTATTTCATTGCTGCTGCCGTTCCCTCTCCAGTGTGTGAAATATGACTACAGTCAGACTGAAAGTATTCTTTCTCCCTTGGTAACCCTCACCGTACCACGTGACTCCAACCTCCCCTACCCCATCCCAAAGCAGAATAATCTACGTGCCAGCTCTGTTGTGACACCTTACCCCCCAGAGCCTTAAATAATATATTGGCTGCAGCCTCTCCTGCTTTTCAGCTGTGTTTGGGGCCGGTAACTTTATCCCAATGTATGCCGGAGTTGTTGTTTTGACTTATGGCAGTTCCACTTACTACAAAGAACTGCTCGTTCTGAAACTCCTGGCTTTTCATCACTCATTCCCTCTGGGTTTTAGTGCTTTTTATCTGTCAACACTAGTCAAGATGTTTAACTACAAGTCCCAGCATCCCTTTGACATACATACACGTGCTCTTTGTTCTCTACTGTACACATTGCATTGTATATAATATATATGTGCCTTTGTCTGAGATTCTTTTCATTCATTTATTTCCAGTGTTACGTTATCACTGGAAGCCAAGTTAAACCTGCTGCATAACTACATGTCTGTAACCTGGCTTTCTCTGCCTTGTGAAACACAGGTAAGGGTTAATGTGTTCTGCAGTCCCATAATCCCTCTAGTGGAAGAACATAGTATATATATATATATATATATATATATATATATATATGCGTATATATGTATGTATGTGTGTATATATATATATATATATATATCACTATTTATAAAGTGCTACTTATGACTGAATAAAGCCTCACATTTATTCATCTACACCTTTGTGATTTTTCATATGAAAACCCTGCGTGTGCTGTCAATCCCACCCTGAGTATCTATACCTCCTGCACGAGCACCCAGGTATTATCTTGTTCTTGTGGTGTGCAGCTTTCCAGCAACTCGTTTCTATATATATATATATATATATATATATATATATGCGTATATATGTATGTATGTGTGTATATATATATATATATCACTATTTATAAAGTGCTACTTATGTACGCAGCACTGTACAGTAGAATACATTAATACAAACGGTTATTAAGATAATAATAGATACAGATAAATGCAAGATATATATATATATATATATATATATGCGCAATATATACTGATAACCAGTAAGAGTGTCTGCTCATTCATCACATTGCCACAAACCCATGAGTGGAAGCACGAAGGGGCTCATTTAAAACCATTGGGCAAATTTGCACCTGGGCAGTAACCCGTATTTTCAGCCAGCTGCAGGTTGAACACTGAAAGCAATTTCCTGATTGGTTGCCATGTGTTACTGCCCAGGTATAAACTTGCCCAGTGTTTATAAATGACCCCCAGAGTGTATCTATGACGTGAGTAAAGGTGGCCATACACGAGCAGATCCGCTCGCTTGGCAATGTCGCCAAGCGAGCGGATCTTCCCCCGATATCCCCACCTACGGGTGGGCGATATCGGGGACCATTTAGGTAAAAAAAATAATGGGGCAATGGGGCAGTCGGATCGGGGACCGCATCAACGAGCCGATGCGGTCCCCGATCCGACCAGATTTTCTAACCTGGCCGATCGAGATCTGGCCAATTTCAGGCCAGATATCGGTCGGCCAGGCCGCTCTGCTCTCCCCATACACGGGCCGATTAGCTGCCGAATCGGTCCAAGGGACCGATATCAGCAGCTATAGTCGGCCCGTGTATGGCCACCTTAAGAGTCTCTGCTCACTCAACAATTCCCTTTGATCTCAGGTGTAGAAGCACACAATTGGCCGAGAACCAGTAAGAATGTCAGCTGACTCGCAGCATTCCCACAGTGCCTTGAGTGGAAGTGCAAAACCTTGGGCATCATTCATCAACTCTGAGCAAATGTACACCTGGGCAGTAACCCGTAGCAGCCAATCACATTTTCGCTTTTGTTGTTTTATCTGCAGCTGTCTGATAAAAAGGTTATCAGCGATTGGTTGCTATAGGTTACTGCCTAGCCATTGATCCCCAACCAGTGGCTCGTTAGCAACATGTTGCTCCTGGTGGCCACAAAGGAGGTGCTTGTTTTTGAATTCTGGGCTTGGAGTCATGTTTTGGTTGTATAAAAATCAGGTGTACTGCCAAACAGAGCCTTCTATTGGCTGCCAGTCAACATAGGGGCTACCAAATAGCCAATAATAGCCCTTATTTGGCATCCCCAGGAACTTTTTAAATGCTTTTTACATTTAAAGGAGAACTAAACACGTAGGCTAGAAATATTGTAAATTATGTTTTGGGTTTCTGTACCAGCCCAAGGCACCCACAGCCCTTTAGCAATAAAGATCTGTGCCCCCAAAGATGCCCCAGTAGCCCCCCATCTTCTTTTCTGCTGATTCCCTGCACATACTCTGTGCTGCTGGCACTTACCTGAGCTTAGGGGCCCACTCACTATATACTGTATATATACACTATAAATGTCTCGCTATACTGTATATATAGAATATAAATGTCACACTATACTGTATATATACAATATAAATGGCACACTGTACTGTATATATACAATATAAATGGCACACTATACTGTATATATACAATATAAATGGCACACTATACTGTATATATACAATATAAATGTCACACTTTACTGTATATATACAATATAAATGGCACACTATACTGTATATATACAATATAAATGGCACACTATACTGTATATATACAATATAAATGGCACACTATACTGTATATATAGAATATAAATGGCACAATATACTGTATATATAGAATATAAATGGCACACTATACTGTATGTATAGAATATAAATGGCACACTATACTGTATATATAGAATATAAATGGCACACTATACTGTATATATAGAATATAAATGGCACACTATACTGTATGTATAGAATATAAATGGCACACTATACTGTATATATAGAATATAAATGGCACACTATACTGTATGTATACAATATAAATGGCACACTATACTGTATATATAGAATATAAATGGCACACTATACTGTATGTATACAATATAAATGGCACACTATACTGTATATATAGAATATAAATGGCACAATATACTGTATATATAGAATATAAATGGCACAATATACTGTATATATAGAATATAAATGGCACAATATACTGTATATATAGAATATAAATGGCACAATATACTGTATATATAGAATATAAATGGCACACACAATATAAATGGCACATTATAAGGCTGATTAGTAATAAACACAGATGATGAAACCACTGCTATTAGCGTCAGACTTTAATCATCAGCTCATTAGGATCAGTTTATATGACAGACAAACATCATTTTCTTTGCTGATAATTTCCAACGACCCCTAAGCTCAGCTTCTCAACAGCTGCCCGGAGCCAACTGAGCATGTGAGTGTCGCAGACACTTCTAACAGAAGTGTCCCATATGGTCACCCCCCAGTGACAACTTTAAAGGACTGGATTATTACTACTTTAGAGATGTTGAACCTTTAGGTTCAATAAGTTCATCATATAAAACATGGCGTGTCTAGCCATATTCATTTTTAGGGTTTAGTTCTCCTTTTAATGTGGTCAAAATTTTTTTGCCAAATGTCTGCTCAATTGCCATGTTCCTATATATTCCAAACTATATATATAGACTGTAGATGTGGGAATATGGTGAGTGAGCAAACACTCTTACTCTTTTTTTTAGATTTTAGAGAATGAGAGTAAGAGTGTTTGCTCACTCACAATATTCTCGAAATCCCTTTAGTGGAACCACACAATATATGGCGGAGTTTTGCTCTTTGTCTCAAAAAGAATTCTTATTGGCTGAACCCTCAAATGAGTGAGTTTTTTTGTATTATGATTTGTAACAGGACTTTTTTTTGACGTTTCTGGTCCTTCATTTTGTACAGGCTCCACTGGCCCAACCAGAGTCTCCCACTGCCTCGGCTGGTGATGATGCACGCTCTGCTGCAGAGTCTGGGGAGTCGGACAAAGAGTCGGTGTGCAGCAGCTCAGCAAGCAACGGAGGAAGTAAAAGTGGGAAGGAGAAAGACAAGGAGAAGGACAAGTCGAGAAAAGACAAAGAGAAAGATAAGAAGAGGGCAGACTCTGTGGCCAACAAACTGGGCAGTTTTGGGAAAAGCTTGGGGAGCAAGTTAAAGAAGAACATGGGGGGACTGATGCACAGCAAAAGCATCAAGGCGGGAATGAGTAACGGACAAGGGGACACGCTGGAGAAGAAGAAGAAAGGCTCCCTGAAGGGACGGAAGGGAAGCAAGGAAGAAGCATCTCAGAGCGACGTGTCCCCGCAGCCGGAGAAGTCCAGCTCTGGCAAGGCATCGGCAGACAAGTCCCAAGGAGATCCTTACAAATACAGCAACGATGTCAAGCTGAGCCTGAGCATCCTGCGGGCAGCAATGCAGGGCGAGCGCAAGTTCATCTTCGCCTGCCTTCTGAAAACCAGCGACCGGCAGCCTTACCAGAAGCAGATGATCCAGCGATACCTGGTCGACGCGGAAGATCGATTTGTGGCCGAGCAGAAACAAAGGGAAGCCGAGAAAAAGGCGCTAATGAACTGCGGCACCGCTAAACGGTTGGAGCAGGACATGCTCCAGCCCAAAGGGGACGACTTGCTCCCACTCCCTTCGTATTCCCAGGTAACGTCTAACAGCTACGGCGTGGACTATGGGTTGGGGCCCAAAGGAGCACTGCCCTCCAGTTACTCCGGGGGTTTCACCATCCCTAGACCTAGCGTTGTGAATTCATCTGACAACACCCATCCTCATAGTTACCAGGACAGTAGAAGGCAGGTAGCAGGGGGTTCCTGCAACAACCTACCTTCGTACGCCACACTCCCACGACACTGCGTGCAGCCCCGGCTTCACCCCTACCAGTCCAGTCCGCCACACCTGGACAGAATCTCTCCTCTTGAGACTGACCTGCCACCGGTATACCCGGAGGACTGTGACCAGACGCTCTGCTTCACTCACAGCAACGGCTACAGAGAGTACACAGACCCCAGCACCCTGCCCAGAGCCGCGGCGGCCTCTGATGGCAATAAAAGCCGGACACTGTACAATGTTCAGCAGACCAAGTGTAAGCAAGTAAACTGCACTTTTTACGGACATCCAGAAACGGGGAATTACTGCTCCTGCTGTTACAAGGAGGAACTGAGGCGGAAAGAACGGGAGAAAGAGGCGTTAATACATAGGTTCTAAACTATCCAAAAACTACCTGTTTTCTTTCTATTTTTTTTTTTTTTTCCTTTTTTTTTTGACTCAAAGTCCATGAAGTGTTTGGGTAGAGATAGGATGCAATATTATTTTCCGGCTGTCTCCTCCCAGCATTCAGTGGGGTGGCTTGATAGCCGAACCAGCGCAGAACAGCAAGTATAAAAACCCCAGTGGGGTTTCAAATAAAGAGGGGCAAAGTTTTTTTTTTTTCTAACTGTAGGGTTGACTGTTGTGATAAAAAAAAGATCTAGTTTGGTTAAAAAAAAAAAAAAAAAAATGTATTGCTGCCTCCATAGCACTTTAGGAAGATTCCACCCCTTACCCCCAAAGCAAACATGCACGTATTTGGTTGCTGAACCCATCTTTGTTGAGAATAGGAGGGGCCCTGAAATGCGGGAACTGGTTTGTTTGTCTTGGATCAGCACTGGCAGGAACCGGGCATGTTCATATAATCACAATATATATATATATAATATATATATATATATATATATATATATATGGGATTCCCTGCATTGAGGTCTCAAGGCTTTTAAATCTTTATGCAAAATCTGTATCCCAGTTTCTGCGCGTCTGTGAAAGAGAAGGGTGCAGGCCGGAAAGAGAAATGTCCTGATGGCAGCAATAAAAGGCACATACTGCGCTGGCAAAAACGGCCCTAATTATAGCACTTTCCCTGTCAGAACGAGCCTGTGGTTAAACGCGCTCTCTCCGCTGTAGAACTGAATCTGGTTCCTAGGCTCATAGGCAGAATATCACTGGGAAGTGCCTGAACTGAGACATAAGCAATAAATTCTAAATAATAAAAGCTAAAAAAAATTCTGCTTTCTTGTTGCCATGGATGCTGACCGTGGCAGCTAGATGGCTTTATAATTTGCACAAAAAGACCAGTTGCAGCTTTGCCTAGATTAGATCTACCTATGGGATTATAGAAATGAATCTGCTGCACCGTGTAATAATTTGGTCAGTGGGCAGTTTAGGGATCCAAATGAGCTTATCGAATATAAATATTCCATCTGCAGTGCTTCATTTTTAAAAACTGCAACTCCCAGCATTCTTAGCTGCTGCAGAGCGACACCTAGTGGTTGGACAACTGCAACACCTTAACTCAGATATCTGTTTAACTGTGAAGGGAATCTGAAAGTTGTAGTTTAGCAGCAGCTGCAGTTTGGGCACCCCTAGTCCAAAGCGTTGATCTGAGAGGGACATGTATAGAACAGCCAGAAGAGTGCCCGCCCAAGGGTACCGTTTATTATCCATAGAATAATTGGTTCCTGCAGTCCAACCCTAAGTAAAGCTGGGTATACAAGGAAAGACTGCCACACAAGTTGCCCAATTTGGCCACCCATGGCCACCAAACTGTATTGATCTGATTGTTTGGCCAGCAGGTCAGTAATCAGATCCTATTGGTAGTCTATGCAGGCCTGTCGGGGAGGGGACCACATCAGAGTGCCAATATGGGCCTTGTCTGATAGATTAACAAGCCCAATGGATATCTGTTGGAATTCCAGCCACATATGAATTGGACAGGCCGTTGGTGAGAGAGCTTTATATGGGCCAGTAAGCTGCCGACCTGGTCTGGATGCCAACTTGGGTATCAGCTCGTGTTTCACCTTAAGGTAGCCATATGGGAAAGTCAAGCCTGCCCAATTTTTAGTCAGATATCGGTCACGGAGGCCTGTTGGAGGGCCCCATACACAGGCAGATAAATTGCCAAAATGGTCTGATTATCTGCCTGTGTATGGGGCCCTCCAACAGGCCTCTGTGACCGATATCTGACTAAAAATCGGGCAGGCTTGACTTTCCCCTTAGAAAATCATTGTTGGCTCATTGTTGCGGTCCTCGCTCAAACTGCTTGTATCCCCTTCATTATAAAATTGCAATTGTTTGGCCCTAGGACCGAATGGAAAAGGGGGGAAATTCACTCATTTGGTGACCTCTCCAAGTGAGCAGATCTCATAGTGCATGGCCACCATTAGGGCATTAGTTCATCAGCTATAAACACTAAAGGGAACATCAATCATTTGCACAAGTATTATCATAGCACCAGCATCCAGGAATAACGGCAAAGCTGCGGCATTTATATATAATATATATATAGATACTCGTTATCACCCACACAGCAATAATGAATGTCTTCTATTCCACTCTACCAGCTCTTATGCATCTGCCGCAGTTTGCCCATGATCCACATCTTATATTCTATGCTTGTTGCCCAGGGTTAGCCGATTGGTGTGGTGGAGAGATCTGCAAATAAATAGGCCTGCAGTCTTACAGGGCTCTCAGCGCAGAGATAACTGTGGATTTGTGAAATGCTAAATATTTTTCTCAATACGATATGGGCTTTATTATCCGGAATCATGTTATATAGTGCCCTAAATTCTCTTTACCCCAAGTAACCCAACTGGAGGACCCTTTTTTAGGTTAAAAAAATTTTTTTTAGTACCCGGATACCCATCATGCATTCCGGGTAATAAAGCTCATACCTGTATATATCCTGCCTGCCAACCCTATACTTTTTATTTTACCCCCCCCCCCCTAATTTTAGGGGGTTATCTCATCCGTTGCTCCCCATGGTAATTTAATAAATCTTTCCAGAGCCAATCAGAACAGCAATAATCCCCCAATTGTTTTTGAATGACTCCCCAGAAGCTATGGGGTTATCAGCACTAAACCGTGGGATGGCAGCACCTCTTTATTCCACAGATGGGAAGGTTTTGGGGTATCCCGTAAGTGTACACACTACCTCTGTTCCAGAGAATAGAATCGAGTCCATATACAATATATAGAGGGAAGAGATATATATCAGAGGATCTATTTTGAAAAGCCGCATCCTCCACCTGCCCACGAGGAGCAAGAAGAAAAGCTATTTTTATATAGTCGGTCTGTAGCCGGAGAAATGAGAGGAATAGGAACTGGACTTCCTACCATTGATTGCCTTTTTCATCTCACACGTAACTGGATCTTCGTCGTCCACCCTCCCGCACCCCTTAAATTTTTCGTTTGTTCTTGACTTGACCCCGGAGCAAAGGAACCGCCGTTGCAGTGTTTCCATCACAGGTTTTTGTTTGTTTGTTTCAGTCCTGTTCTGGATGATTTAGCCATAGAAAAAATGCTGTGTAAATATCCAACGAACGCAGATTTTTTTTTTTTTAATGCCATTCGGTGAATTTTTTTTTTTTTCCTGAGTTAACTCTAAATTTATCATAATCGTAGGCACTTTGTCGTATGTATGTTTTTAAGACTTCTAACCAGCCGCCTGTTGCTTTTTGTTCGGTAAGGAAGCAATATTTAGATTTGTTTTAACGATAATTGTGTTTTGCCGGTTGTTGGTTGTTGCTGGCAGTGGTTGAAACAAACCCGAGTACGTTGTATGCCCCCCTGTGGGCAATAGGCATGTCATTCTCACTGATGAGCAACTCCCTTGGTATAAGCATGTAGGCGACCCCTTTATATGAAGAGCAACCTAAATATTATGTCTAAAGGGTAACTAATATACCTCTGTTGCCCCTCCATTAAGAGAATAACTATGCATCTGCTCTTTTTTATTCTCTCGATGGTTGCCTTTATAAATATGGGTGTGAGCCACTTGAATTCCCATCTCAACTTAGGAATTCAAGGGGAGGTTGCTAAGGATATTTTCAGTAACAAGTAATGCTCTTATATCCCCGTGAACATATTTAGAGAGGTTTGGGGTTTATTTGCCCTCCTGTGTTAGGTTAGAAGGGGTCATATACCTACCCAAACAAATTGTTTCTGAGCACTTGGGTAAGTAACATTATTTTATTCCTTTAGTTTTGTTTTCATGATATGAGCAGTTTTACACTACACTGTCCTAGTGCTTAACCACACTGGTCACCTGACTCAACTCTGCTTGTCATGTTGGGGGTCATTTATAATGACTGGGCAGTAACCCATGGCAACCAATTGGGTATTTGCTTTCACTGCTGAACCTGCAGCTGGATGAAAAAGGCAAGGTTGGTTGCTATAGGTTAAGGTCCCCATACACGGGCCAATTCTAGCTGCCGATATCGGTCCCTTAGGTGGATTCGGCAGCTAATCGGCCTGTGTATGGGCACTACCGACGGGCCTGCCCGACCAATATCTGCCCTGAAATCGGGCAGATCTCGATCGGACAGGTTAGAAAATCTAGTCGGATCGGGGACCGCATCGGCTCGTTCATGCAGTCCCCGGACCAACTTTTCCTATGCCCCCCGTCGTTATAATTCGATCGTTTGGCCCTAAGGAATTATCCTGGATTCTCCCGACATCACCCATCTGTAGGTGGGCCAAGCGAGTGGATTGGCCAGTGTATGGGGACCTTTACTTTCTAGGCTCCCATTGATAGAACTGAGCGGAGAAGCATCAGGAGAATGCCTCCCTTCATTAATAAATGAAGAATTTGGTGTTCTGTGTGGCCAGGCAATGGGACAGAACAGCATGGGGTGTTTCATATGTGGAAATAGACTAAAACCGCTAATATTCTGAAGACCCAAAGAAAAATGATAATGTCAATTACAAAGGTGCTCAGCAGAGCAATTTTACACTGTTATTGGCGACCATCTTGTGTTCGGCTGTAACTGTTGGACTCCCGGGTTTGCCATCTCTGCTTTCTATCCAAAAAAAACTATTCCACAATTCACTTGCGTTTTATTCAAGGATGTTGAATGTCAACTATGGATATGCACCACACAACTGTAGCGTTTGCACGTTTGTCCTTTATCATTAGCAGGTTGTTTTGCTCCACCTTATTTAGATTTAACAAAGAAATTGTATATATTAACTGATTTACTGATTTTCTCTACTTGTTTTTTTTTTTTGTTTTTTTTTTTAACACTTTGATATCCCAATCAAAGTGAGCGCCTCCCCCCGGAGGTGACTAAGCAGTATTTGCACAGACAGTAGAGCACAATGAAGCCGAGTGCTGTTGTACTTACAAGGTTTATTGTAAAGCGTGTAATTAATGTTTTATCAGTTCATTTGTTTCTTTCATTCTCTTTCTCATCAACAAAAGCTTTAAATAATGAACTTTTATGTTTCAAGCGGCTGTGCCACTCGGAAATGAACTATTTTTTTGGGGGGGGGGAGGGTCACAATGAAATAAAAGGTGTCCCCTATTTCTGCTGGGTTCATTTAACGGCCCCATTGAATCTCTTTTGTTTTCTCTTATTTAACAAACCGGGGCGGGAAAGCTTGGGAAGAGATCGGGTGTTGCTAGAGCCGAAAGTGGGAAACAAACAGATTACCTATTGGCTGAAGTGCCTTTCAAAGTATAGTTTGAGCAAAAACAAAATAATTAATTAAAAAATACTTGGCGATTTTCAGTGTTTGTTGTTCAAGTATGTTTAGGGCCGTGACAGACGAGGAAATTAGTCGCCGCGCGACAAATATCCCTTGTTGCGGGCACCTAATCTCCCCGAAACGCGGCGCCAAAATCCCCAAAGTTTCCTCTCAAGGCAACCTCTGCAATTTTGCGCCGCGTATGCGTTCCCACCGGCGACATTTACATTCTAGCCGGTGGGATGGCATTTCGGGGAGATTAGTCACCTGTGACAAGCGAGATTTGTTGCACGGCGACTAATCTCCCTGTCTGTCACAGCCCTAAAAGGGGGAAAATAAAAGCCAGAAATTGCCCCTCATTCAACGTCATTGGGATTCGCCAACAAGCGCTTTGTCCTGTCTTGGAACAGTCGCATTTTGTACAAAAATACAGCACTGCTTGCTGTGGAAAGGTGGGTGCTGCTTACTAGGTAGGTGTTGGCACCGGGTGGCGAACTCCATTGAATGGTGGTTGATTTCTAGCATATTGTCCCCCTCCCGTGGATCATAAAAACGATTGAGCCACTAGAAATCGCCAAGTCTGCCATTAGCCAAAGTGGAAAATCCTAGCACACTAAAATGGTGTTTTGTCTTGTTCCTTGTGTCCTGATCCAGTGCTGGTACCTGTGTTACAGGTTTTGATTGGCTGCAGCGCTCTGGTGGTTGATGTAAAATTCCTAACTTCCTCTGCGTTTCAGGAGCACATGGAACAGTTGAAAAACAAACGGCAAATGAGACATTTTCAGGGGTAACGTTTGCCGAACGTTTGTGCCTGGTCATAGCAAATAGGTGATCTGTAAGTGTTTCCTGCTTGATTGGTTGCCATGGGTTGCTTAGCCCTGCTGGAAAGTTTTTGACTTTTATTATACGATCCTGATGAAGCTCTTCCAAGGCTGATAGCACTGGTTGCAGAGAAACCTGGAACCACTGCCTTTCGCCACCGTTTCAAAAAGCAAAGACGGTCAAGATGACTCCAGCTTACATGGGGAGAAATAACAAGTACCGGTCAATTTTATTTACCACTCAAAAGTGAATTCCCGAGAAACTGATCTGTTAGCGAGAAAGGGGGGTGGAAACTTTTCCTTCATTTTGAGAAGTGGCACAGCTGTTTTTAAGTGCATAACTATGCAATTAAGTCGGATGTTGAACTCTAATTGCTGAACATATTCTGGGTATGGAGAAAAGTGTACTTAACAAAGAGTTTTATTTGCACCCTTCTGTCTCCTGTCTTGTAACTGATCCGTAGCAGAAATGTTCCGAAATGTGTCTGCTCAGAAGTCTTTGTTTTATGTGTTGTCCCTTGAACTGTGCTTGGATAAATAAATTTGTTTGCAACAAAGGCCACAGCGAGTGCCACAAAGGAGTACTTAGGGAACGTGAAAGAGCAGCACTGGTATCTCCTAAGGGTTCTGAAAAGCAAAAGGCTCTCAGATATAGGGGACTAAAAAAACGAAATCCTACCTACCCATATCTGTTGAGTTGGTCCTAGTATGGAACATCCAAACTTAACAGAGTGATCTTCTGGATAAGCCATTTTGTTGGTCCTTTGTTCTCTGGTGCAATCAAGATTCATATGAAATTTAGCCAATCAAATAGAGCTGTCTGTACTGTCATGTCCCCTCTGATGTACGTGATCAGATCAGTGGAATTTGTGTCTAGTTTGGCACATGGTGGAGGCCACAATGTCCTTTAAACCCATTGGGTTATCAGCATGAATGACCAGATGAGACTGTGTGTGCATATGTACACACAGGGACATACAAAATACACATTACACATGAATTCTACTTTAGCCCTTATTAAAATCTGTGCCATTTAGCACTATCTATATCTGTCCACAGTGTCAGGTGGCCCTTGGAGACCCAGTATGACACTTGGCACACCAGCAAAATATCCCCCAAATTCGGCATTTCATGCATCTTTCATGGAATGGAAAACTGCCCGCACTCCCATCACTGGGAGCTTAATGCTCAAAAGCCTCTATGTAGTCATCTTTGAGAACACTCAACACTATTTTGGACTTGTCGCTGACTCACAAGCAGTGATGTTTTATTCCATAGACTCCTTTTCTCAGTACCAAGGGCTAT
The DNA here is from genome assembly GCF_000004195.4 of Xenopus tropicalis. NCBI lineage: Eukaryota > Metazoa > Chordata > Amphibia > Anura > Pipidae > Xenopus > Xenopus tropicalis. Next base: position 128,941,745 of record NC_030684.2, on the reverse strand, counting down.
GTTTTGGTTCATCTTGTACTGGACAAACAGAAACTGAGGCATCAATTCACAGCAAAGTACCCTGTTTTTTTTAGGGATACATTGACCAAATAGAGGACTCCTTTGGACAATATCATGGACTTAGTAGTGCATTAATGGGTGAAACTTGGTCATGTTATTGGCATGTTGTGAAGTGAATGCTGGACCTAAAATGGCTTATCTCAAGACCTCTGTGTTAAGTTGATCCAATTCTGGCCTGTTTGCAGTAGGGTAAAGCCCCAAAGCTTTGGAATCTGGAAGGTGGTGTGCGTCACTGCAAATCGTAGTCCCGTGTTATTTCTGCCCAAGGCTATGGTTGTTTATATCACCAAAGCAAAAAGTCAACCACAAGGGCATAACACAAAAGCTTCCTTGTCTGAGTCTCTTAGAACAAGATTTGTCCGGTGCTTTCTTCAGATCAAACTAAAGATTGGAATGACCGATCACGAGGTGTAGGTGATTAACATCTCCAATACCCGAGGTAATTGTCTTCCCGTCACATTCCAGAAAAAGAGACCCTTGGCCCCTAAGGTTTGTGCCTTGAAGAGTACTGAGTATATTCGTTGACACCATTACCTTCAGGCTTCAAAAATATATCCCACCCACCTTCCATTCCATTACGCTGCCACCTTGACTTTGGTTGGGACATCTGCTGGGACATCCAAGGGCAAAAAAGTACATTTGAAGAGTTACTCCTTTGTAATCCGAACAACATGGCCTGTGTTTGTCTGTACGACCATGTAAATCTCATGATTAACAGTATATCAACTGTATCTGTAACTTTCTTTTCGACTACGGAGTGTTCCGCTCCTAAGCTCTATAAAATCGAGGTGCGACTAATCCACTTCTAATGGGAGATAACAGTCATAACGGAATGGGGGGTGAATTGGGGTCCTGGATGCAATCAAAAGAACGGACAAAAAAAAACAAAACACAATTTGTTCCTCGCACTGTGGGGATGCGTTTGGTTGTTAGCGAGAAGTTAGCTGTTTGCAGGAAATGGCAAATAAAAAAGGTTTTATTTTTCTCAAAACGTAGTTTGTCATTTATTCACATCAAAAGCGCACTTTTGATATAATCGGCTGCCCAGAGCTTGTAGTCAGAAGAAAAGATGGATCTACATGGCGCATCTTCTGATTAGACATTGTGTAGTTTTGTCGTCCATTCTTGTCCTGCGGATAAAGCTATGCAGCTCAATGAATTCCATCCAGGATGTGGCATCCTTGCAGCAGGATTTCGACTAACTGGCAGTCTGGGCGGCTAAGTGGCAGATGAGATTTAATGTGGATAAATGTAAGGTCATGCACCTGGGATGTAACAATATGCAAGCCCCGTATACCCTTAATGGGACTGCACTGGGCAAATCCATAATGGAGAAGGAGCTTGGAGTCCTTGTAGATAATAAACTTGGCTGTAGCAAGCAATGCCAGGCAGCAGCTGCAAGGGCAAACAAGGTTTTGAGCTGTATTAAAAGGGGTATAGATTCACGGGAGGAGGGGGTTATTCTTCCCCTTTACAGAGCGCTGGTAAGGCCCCATCTAGAATATGCTGTGCACTTTCAGACTCCTGTGCAAACAGAATATTGTTGAATTAGAGAGACTACAAAGAAGAGTGAATGGAAGGTCTCCATTACAAAGAAAGACTGGCCAATTTGGGAAAGTTTTTGCTGGAGAATAGTCGTTTAATTCTCCATATCTTTGAACACAAATTGTAAAGAGCATGGGGATTCGTGCTTGTCTGAACTAAGCCAGTCACTCGGCGCAGGAACACTAGGTGGCGCTAGCCGCCCACAGAGCTTGTGGTGCTGTTTCTTCCCGTTAACAATAACTTATTGACAACAAATTAAAGTCTAGAATTTCACTCTATTTTAGGGGGAAAAAAAAATATAAAAATGAGGAAACGAGCTGCTGTGTTTAACGTAGAGAGCCTGATGGTCCAGACTGTGCCAAACAGGGCAACGTCAGGGTTAAAGTACTGGGATTGAAAGCAAGAAACTCAGTGTTATGGGTGCGGTGAAAGATACTTGCAGGTCCAGTTTCAGGTGGGTAAAATGACCTGTAAAAACTTGGATCAGGTACTTTCAATAAAAAGGGAAATACCAACTGCCTCTCTTGCTTTCCTTTTGGAAATCTTCTATAAATATTGTACCGGAAGGACACGAGGGCACCGACTCCGTTTAGAAGAAGGGAGGTTCAACGACCAAAGAGGTTACCTCTCTGTGATTATAGCACTCCCGTTGTGAAGCTGACATAGTTTTGTCTGCAAGAGTAAGTTATGGCTTCATCACTGCACTGAGACAGTCCCTTCAAGTACCCCAACTGCCCCACATAGGTCTATTGTGAAAAACTGGTCTATGGCAGTTTACTGTATGAGCTTAAAGAGAAAAATGTCAACTCCTGTGCTTATGTGACAGAAGGTCACATGATTTTAAGGATTCTGTTCAGCCAGAGCCTTGGATTCGGCCGAATCCTGCTGAAAAAGGCTGAATCTTGGCCAAATCCCAAACGGAATCCTGGATTTAGTGCATCTCTAGCCTTTAGTAACAACACCTTGTCTCGGTGACAACACTTTGGCCCCAGCAGCGTAGCAGGAAAGGAGAGCAGCTATTCTACCACACATTATTTAGGTGATTGGCATAATGCTCTTCAGTGATGTTGAACACAACCATTGTTATATTCCAGATAATAGCACAGTCTTTTAAAACTGAAGCTAAATCAGATTCCTCTTTAAATCTCTGCACTGAATCCTGGGACTGAATTCCATTCCTTTGAGGGCCGCTCCTTCTGAGAAAATGCCAACTGCTCTCCGAAGCTTTCATCCAGGAGCCAAAGTCGAGAGCGTTTCCTTTGTGGAGACAGCAGGGATGGGTGACATTTTCTAGTTAAAATTACAGAATGTCCCTGTTCCACTGTTTGCCATCTCCGGACTCTTTGGGCCAGAACAGCTGGGTTTTTTTTTTTTTTGTTCCTAACTTGGGGATATCCAAAAGATTCCAAAACTCAGCCAACCCTGGAGTAGTGTGAAGTATGAATGTTTAGTTTAAGATACTTTTTAAAGTAAAGTAGGCCAGATTTGCCCAATCTGATAGTCAAAGTAGTGGCCCATATTGGGTTGATGTGATTATTTGGCCTTTAGCCCTGCGATCAGGGACCTGTGCTGATCTATCAGGAGTGGAATGTATCCAAGCTATGATGAGATTTGTTTTTACCTTCTTATTGATACAGGATCAAGCCACAATCAAATATCTGTTGGGTTTAGATCTTTTGGATCCATAGGCAATGCCAATATTGGTCCGTGTATGGTCAGCGTAAGATTTGCCTCTGCCACACTTCATCATTAATCTCCGTGGGCTACTTTGTGATATTCCCTACCAATGATCCAGGCTTTATTGTATTCAGCTTACTTAGTAGCCCTCGTTCTTTCTCCCTAGAAATAAAGAAGAAAACTCAATTACTTAACTCCAAAAATGGTTGTGTTACGAGTTGAAATGGAAGCTGTGAACCAATCCTGCAACCAGTTTGAATGTCTAAGATGTGGTTGTATGAACAAATCGTCTTCGGGTCATTGTATATTGGAACTGTGCACACATCAAGGATTCCAGAGGTCCCTCTTGATTGGTCTCCAAACGTAAACCGCACTAATTCCAACAGTGTACAATCCAGAAGTGACACGAGGTGGAAGGTCCATGTAAAGAGTAGAGCATGCGCTACAAGTAGCTCAGTTCTACTTTAGGGCTGTGGAGAATGATAAATGTAGCAGTACTAGGTCATTGGGAAAGTTGTAAAGGGATGTAATAGCTAGAAAGTGTAGTGAGTGGAGCAGCTGGAAGAGCTCCATCAAAATATAAAACAGTCTTCATGGAGTTCAGGGATCTGTATAGAACAGCGATTCTCAACCTGTGGGTCGGGACCCCTTTGGGGGTCGAACGACCCTTTCACAGGGGTCGCCTAAGACCTTTGGAAAACACATATTTCCGATGATCTTAGGAATAATTTTATGGTTGGGGGTCACCACAACATGAGGAACTGCATTAAAGGGTCGCGGCATTAGGAAGGTTGAGAACCACTGGTATTGAAGCGCTTGGCCTGTCGCCTTGTGCCTTGATTTGATCAAAGATCTTCTAACATGTACTTTATCCTGTTATACATGCACCATATTGTACCACACAGTTTAGACTAACAGAACATTCAGTTTCCATAGATGACGACTTCTGGGACCATGGCAGTCAATGGCATCAACTTGAAGGTCTACCTTTGACTTCATTACAGTTGACCAGGCCATTCATGTATCATGTGTCCTCTGCAAAACTGATCTGTTTGGAAATCTATCATGGGATTTTTTTTTCTGATAACCAGGTGACCAAACTGATGGCCTACTAAACCTTGGCGCTACTATTGGGTTTTGAGGAACACTGCTGTGCTTCTGCTTCTCAAAAATGTTTCTGAGAAACACCTATACATCCATCCATTACGTTGGGTTAAGGTTTTTTTTTATATAATAAGGATCTTAGGTCACTAGTGGTGTGACCTAAGAGGGGACCGAAATAGTAGGATAATGAGTGACAACAAGCAAGGCAAGTGAAAGTCTTCAGACATAGAAGAGGTTCCCCAGGTTCAACTCACTAACAAACCCCATGAAACTATCTAGCATAGTATAGATTTTTAAAGCTTACATTGAGGAGCGATGGGTCAAAAAAAGAACATGGTACAAAAACTATCCTTTTCCCTAATCAGTATTTACTGGGCTGGCTAGAATATCCACTATAAACCCAAAGAGACACCAAGCTTGGATCATTGCTGCACTGTGAGCTTGGGAGGTAAGTGAATAAATTCCATGGACACCCAACCTCCAAGGCTCTGATTTGTACAACTTATTAACTACTCAAAATAAATCCATTAAAAAGAACTCTACAAATTGGTTTTTCCTTAAATACAACATAAGCTTGTGCCTTTGCATGGAGCAATAATAAATTCCAAAGCGTCTGTTGCTCCAGACTGGATCCTCTCTGTGGTCTGGTGGCCAAATGCAGAGAACTGGCCGCACTCCTTTGGATTTTTAATGATCGGAATGAATAGTTCTGCTGAGTGGAGTGATCTCACCCCCCACCCCTCGCTCCCTCCCAGCTGCTTCTACTGTGCGAACCTCAGATGTGAAAAACAACTGGCGCTCGTTCCTGCCAGGGATTCACGTGGCTTCAATTGAGTCCTCTCTCCACTGCCCAGTGCAGATATGTTTATGTGTTGGTGATATCCAACCTGTAGCCCTGCAGCTGTTATACTGCCACCCCCAGTATTCTCTGTGACTCCCAGTGCCCTAATATCATTTCATCCAAACTAGCCTGTAACCTTGTATAGTTATCCTTAGCTAAACAAAAAGATTTCTACAAACCAAAATGCCACAAATCACATGCCACCCTGTGCCACTTTAAAGCGATTCTGACAGAGTTAGAATTTTTTTATCTTGCCATGTTATGTACTTACCTGATAGCTTCTGAAACGCTATTAAAAAAATCCCACGGTCCAGCTGGTCCTCTGTCCGCACCTTCTGAATCTAAAGCTGGCCATACACGCACCGTTACACGAAACCTCGTTTCGTACGATATTCGGTGCGTGTATGGCATGTCGGCAAGTCGACCGATACAGCAGGAAGCTGCTGATATCGGTCGACTCGCTGATCGGACCGGTTAGAAAATTTTGATTTGGAGCCATAGAAGGCGCCTGAGCAAAATCTGCCATCAGGGCTGAATCGGCAGAAGGAGGTAGAAATCCTATTGTTTCTACCTCCTTATCTGCTGTTTCAGCCCTGACGGTGTGTGGCGGATCTGACGATGTCAGATCGCCACGTGTATGGCCAGCTTAAGTCCCACGACGCAGCCATCTTCTTTCTTCTCTTCTGGGTTGTTAACATGTTAATGAAGGTCAACATTATGTGTCTCAGCAGAGGCCACTACAAAGGTACAAAATCCAGTAGTTTATCAGAACCATATGGAAATGTGGCCTTCTGTGTAAAGCTTTTGCAAGGCAAATGTCTCTTTTATGGTAGGTGTAGCTGCCATATTCCATCAGTCCGCTGAGTACAGTAAAGAACTTGCTGAAGTCCTGGCTGTCCTCTCCAGAACATAATGCCCTCTCTGTGCTCTGCCGTCTCACTCTGAGCAGGAGTCGCAACATTTGTTCTTCACAACCCTGAGTTGCAGAATTTGTTGCTGTTTCCAGTTTTGTTATCCATGGTCTCAACATTTCAAGATTATCTTCCCAAGTTCAACTATTTTAGCTTTGGATACAAACAGGGATGTAGCTACAGAGCAAGCAGGCAGTGTGGTTGCATGGGGGCCTGATTTGGGCCCTTCAGAGCAAGTCAGCAGCTTATCTGCCTACATATAATTCCTTTGCAACAGATATTTGTGGGGCTACATTGGTGTGTTGATGTGGTCCTCGCCTCCTCAGCCTCCGTTAGCCTCTGTTATGATCCAATCATTTGTGGTCTGAGGGCCAGGTGATTGGATCAGCCCAATATAGCCCCACACATAGATGACCTTACCAGGCACAGATCTGCTTGTTTGCCAACTTCGCCAAATGATCGGACCTTCAGTTGTATGGCCACCTTTAGAGAAGGATTCCGTGGGTAAGGTCTGAGGTGGATCTTCCCTATATGTACAAACTGTTGGACCGGACCCCCTGGTTGGTTTCACGTGGGAGAATGTGGGAGTAAATCCTCATTTGCTTTTCTAAATGGAGTAACGTTTTTATGAATCTGTAATGTTATTATTAGCTAACTAAGGAGAACCTGGCCAAATGTGGAACTGCAAAGGTGGGTGGCCCCAAAAAGTCTAAAAGTGCTTTTTGTACACCATTTTATTCACAATAACAAGGAAGACATTAAAGGCAGCAGTAATTGGTAGGAAGTAACCCCCTTAATGGCTTCACCCCATAATTATACAAGGTTTGGAGGCACGAAGACCAAGTTTACTGGCAAACAGAGTCTCCCGCAGGCCAGCAAGCTACATTGACCTACTAAATAGCCAATCACAGCCCTTGTCTGGCAGCCCAAGGAACTTGTCTAATGATTGGGCACCTCCCCAGCATATTCCAACTCGGCAGCTTATCGGCCTGTGTAGGGGCACTAATGACAGGCCTGCCCGACCGACATCTGGTCTGAAATCAGGCAGATATAAATCGGAAATGGTAGGATGGCATATGCGGCACCCAAAGTTGCCTTGAGAGGAAATCGCGGTGCCGCGTATGCCATCCTACCAGCGATTTACATTTTTGCCGGTGGGATGGCACAGTCCTAAGTGCTATTAAAGAATCTGTTGGCACATAAGATAACCCTAACAGGTCTTGTTATATCTATAATATATATTACTAGGAACCCTAAAATGAGATTGCCAGCTCTCCGACCAAGTTCTGGCTATGTTTATATCACGCCCCCTTGGTTAAGACATACACAGACGGGCACAGGTTCCAGGCACTGCTGGTTAGTAGCCCTATAGACTAACTCCGGCTTCAGTCATGAGGAATCAGTGCACAAACAGGCGAGATCCCCCCGGCCGTGCTATTGTGTAATCCCTGCGGTTTGGAGCCAAGAGAGGGAATCCCATTTCACTGCCGCTTAACTCCTTCTCTCCCAGAGCTCTTTCCTCTGCAGGCACCAAATGTGGGTGCAGGGACCCCCTAGGGTGCATTGAGGAGCAAAGAGGGCAGTTTATACAGGAACCAGATTTGTTTTGCTCGTAAGCAGAAACCTAAATATAACAGATATTTGTATTTCCTTTTGGAGGAGAAAGCACATTTGCACATATCCGCGGGCAATTTCTGAGACCGCCTTAACCAAAACAATCCTCAGTGACGCGCCGGTCTATTTTTTGCCACTTAAACAATTGAAGTTATTGTAGGCTATATTTGGGGGAAAAAAACTCTGCTGAATTGTGTTTTGGATTATAAACTGAATTCTAAGTTGAGAAGATGCTTAAAGGGGTAGTTTAACTTTAGGCTGACATTTTAATATGATCTAGACAGTGCTATTTGGAAAAACTTAGCAATTGGTTTTCATTTTTTATTTTTGTGGTTTTTGAATAGTTTAGCTTATTGTTCAGCTCTTCAGTTTGGAATTTCATCAGCTACCTGGTTGCTAAGGTCTAATTCACCTTAGCAACCAGGCTTCACATTTTCTCAGCCTAATGTATCAGAAGGCTCTCTAGTCTGTGTAGCCAGTTACTCCAAGTTCTCCTCTCTTCCCCCTGAAAACTACAGGAGTATCAAAGCCAGACCATCAATAACAGCATTGCGTGTTCTAGAGCAAGGCTTCTTGTTCTCCTTGTTCTAGAGCAAGGCCACCTTCTTGTTCTCCTTGTTCTAGAGCAAGGCCATCTGAAATCCAATTCACATTCTGTATAGTATGAAAGTGTTGATCTCTTGTGCTTTACTGGTTAGTTCTATATAACTGGTGGGATCTTGCATAGTAGTAGCCCTTGGGGTTGTGGTTCCTGAACTGTTGGGCTGAGGTAGCTTGGAGCAGTGGCAGTTGCTCAGCCTGAAGGCCCGATAGGGTGAGGTACAGGTACAATGCCTATTGGGGAGAATGGGCTATTGCTCTTCTAGGTACATCTGCATTCTCTGCTTGAAGGTCTGCTTGGAGGTCAGTTAGGGTGATATTAGGGCTGAATAGGTATTTGCTGCCCTAGATATTCTTGAAACTATGACTGAATTACCGATTCACCTCCATTTACCTGTATCTGTGCTCATTTTGTGATCTAATGTGGGCCCTGACCAAAGGTTGGACCTTCACCTGGGGCTCAAACTGAGTCTGACAACAACCACTGCCTTAGGGGTTCTCTGTGAGAGAGTTAGGAACTAACTGAGTGAGTGTGAGTGTGAGTGAGTGAGGAGAAATGTTGTGAGGAAGGAGAAGTGAAGGGTGTATAAAAAAAGAAGGCAGATAGGAGACTGGACATAAAGAAGAGCAGAGAAGAAGTAGGAAGAGGGCAATCAGAGAGAATATAAAAGAGAAGCAAAAGATACACCAGGAGAGAAAGAGATACACCAGGAGAGAGAGATACACCAGGAGAGAGAGATACACCAGAACAGGACACAAGGTGTAGGCAAAAGGGTAAAACCAAGGGAAGAGAGAAGGTGAATAAGGAGGAGAATGTTTACAGTCTAAGATAGACACCCGCCATCCTAGGGTATAAGGGGCATCCCCGGTCCTGGAGCTTCCAAGTCACCCAATTGCATTGCGCCTGAGCAGTTATGTCATTAGGCCTACACCGACACCAGGGCTTCCAGGTCGGACGGTCAGCGCATATTCAGGGATAAAAGGCTCACTGATACCATATGATGTTTCCTTCTCGCTGGTCACCCTGCCTGTGGTAAGTACTTCTGCCAACCAACTGTGATAACCTAGTCCTGTTATCGACCTTGTCCTGTCCTGACTCTGAAGGGTGTCTGTCCTGAACTATTGCCTGGACTTTGGTCTTGTACCCTGCTAACCCTATGCTGTACTGTGCCTTGGACTCTTGCCTGCCTGGTATCTGCTGTGTGCCAGTACATCCTGCCAGAGCTGCAGTATTCTGCCAATTAACCTTCCTGTGCCCAAGCAGATTTGTGTTTTCAAGCTCCTGTCCAACCTGTTTCTCAATATGCTTCCTCCTTGATCCTTACTAACCACTAATTAGGGACCAGGGGCCCCTGGTGGTCTATTGTGGCCCCTGGTTTCCTGACGGTACAAGAAGTCGATGTTATGGATGTCAGTGGGCTTTTATGCCTTAAATTTTGTGCCAACACTTGCCCTGACAGCCCTGGTGTTTAGTGCAATTCTGGTGACAACAAGGGGACAACCCTAAGCAGCAATTGGCCCTTTAGCGCTCACCATCCATAACACAGAACGCATTTTGTAAATCTATTATTTATATTATTATTATTATTATTGACCACAAAATCTTTCACGGTCAGAAAGTGAACTTTATCAGCACATCAGTCACAAAATATATTTTTGTGTTCACAGAATTCATTTTGTGTGTTGACGAAATCTTGAAACTATAGGAAACACTTTTTTTGTATTAACAGAATTTATTTTGTGCTCTCGACATTTATTTTTCGACTACAAAATCATTTTTGTGTTTTTAGAAATGAATATTTGGTTAAGTTCATGATTATGGCATACAAGAGATCTGCAGTTGTCCAGCGTGAACCAAACACACACCCCGGGGGACAGATTTCCGCTGTCATGGAGAGAGTGCTGGGCTGATAAAATGTTATAAGCTGAAGCTGAAACCATCCCCACAGCAGGAACCATCATAAAACTGGGCCAACACATGTGACTCCTTTAATTAAAAGGCCCTGGCACGCGTCCCCAGTCTATATTTGCTTCAGGGATTACATGGTGTGGAAGAAATGAATGGTTTCAGCCGAGTGAGGCATGTGAGCTGATGTCTTCCAGATGGGCTTCTGTTAGTGCACTTCTTCCCTCTCCTGTAATATTCCCCAGCCCAAACAGATCTGGCAACTCGGAGACCCAACGCTGGCTCGGACGGCCTAAAGGGACATCCTGGAACATCCAGCAGCATTATTATGGGATACCCGCCCGCTGCCAGATGGCACGTCACTGCATTCAGAAGTTAATGGGAAAAAAACACTTTTAGCAGTGATGGCTTGATGTTAGCCTATTGAGGTGGCCATACACAGTCAAAGTTGCCAAATGAGTAGATCTGGGCCCGATTTGGCCATCCACACGCAGGGCAACATCGGCTGATCCAATCGTTGGTCCTGAGGCCAATGATCAGACCATGCCCTGGGGCCTACGGAGGTCGATCAGACGAAGACCACATCAACGTGCCAGTGTAGGTAGGTTAATAAACACATCCATTGACGAAGAGAACAGAGGGCTTTGCACTAAGATCTAATTCCAGACCCATGTTATTGTTCAGAAGAAGGCTTCCATACAAGCCCCGGAGCTAGGGGCAGGCAGAATAGGCATTTGCCTAGGGCACAATGGTTGGCACAACGCACTAGGCACTTACCTCTTCTGCCTGCATTCCCCAAGCTCAGGCCAGGCTGTAACTTTAGGGGGATTTATTGGCTCTCTGTGGTTACCCGCAGGGGGTTGTGAAGCCATCCCATCATTCATCAACTCGCATGGGGGAGGGGGTGACCAAAGGCAGAGAATTTGGCTTGTTGGGCCTGGAACTGAAGCCAATGGCAACAGTTGGGCGGAAACAGCATTATATATAGAGCATCCTTAAATATTATACAAACAACTGAAATGTCCATAACAAGGGAGGAATGCAGGGCTTGCCAGGCATGAGGAACACTTGCTGAGCAAACATTAACACATATCTAGGGCGTGTTATTGGAGATATCAGTTTCTGCGGCTCCTCTGTAAGGAAGAAAAGCCTATCCCCATCCATGGATTACTTGAGTCAACTGAGATAGATGCCTAACAATTAGGAAATACCCCGGCATATAAATATTAAGCTGTACTCTTACCCAACAATATGTTTCTTCACTTATTCTTTTCCTGTTTTACTTACTTGTCTGACCCAATGCCACCTAACCATGACCTAGAAGGTAGGCGATTGGCTTGGGCACACCCAACCACCTCTCATTTCTCCTCTTTATGTCCTTTGGGTTTTCTGCCTATTCACTCACATCCTCTGAAGGTAGCCCATAACAAGGTTACAGATATATAGAAACATTGGGGTAACAGTCACCCTGCTATAGTTCCAGGGGTACCCAGGGCACAAATAAGCACTCACCCCAAATCTCCCCTAACTGGCCTTCAGGCTGGGCCCCCTTAGCCCATAACAAGGTTACAGATATATAGAAACATTGGGGTAACAATCACCCTGCTATAGTTCCAGGGGTACCCAGGGCACAAATAAGCACTCACCCCAAATCCCCCCCTAACTGGCCTTCAGGCTGGGCCCCCTTAGCTCATAACAAGGTTACAGGTATATAGAAAGATTGGGGTAACAGTCACCCTGCTATAGTTCCAGGGGTACCCAGGGCACAAATAAGCACTCACCCCAAATCCCCCCCTAACTGGCCTTCAGGCTGGGCCCCCTTAGCCCATAACAAGGTTACAGATATATAGAAACATTGGGGTAACAATCACCCTGCTATAGTTCCAGGGGTACCCAGGGCACAAATAAGCACTCACCCCAAATCCCCCCCTAACTGGCCTTCAGGCTGGGCCCCCTTAGCTCATAACAAGGTTACAGGTATATAGAAAGATTGGGGTAACAGTCACCCTGCTATAGTTCCAGGGGTACCCAGGGCACAAATAAGCACTCACCCCAAATCCCCCCCTAACTGGCCTTCAGGCTGGGCCCCCTTAGCCCATAACAAGGTTACAGATATATAGAAACATTGGGGTAACAGTCACCCTGCTATAGTTCCAGGGGTACCCAGGGCACAAATAAGCACTCCCCCCAAATCCCCCCCTAACTGGCCTTCAGGCTGGGCCCCCTTAGCCCATAACAAGGTTACAGATATATAGAAACATTGGGGTAACAGTCACCCTGCTATAGTTCCGGGGTACCCAGGGCACAAATAAGCACTCACCCCAAATCCCCCCCTAACTGGCCTTCAGGCTGGGCCCCCTTAGCCCATAACAAGGTTACAGCCACCCCCTTACTAACCACCCCCCTCACCCCACAGATCCCAGGCAGGCAGCAGCCTGATGTAGTGGGACCCACCGGCCTTTTCCCCAGTATCCTGCCTGGCAAGTCTGACCCTGTCTATACCCTGTGTATACACTAGTGTGCACTTTCCTGTGTGTGTGCTATAATTGTAACAATCCCTGCACTACTGGTTGCACAATACAGAACTAAAAATATCCTATATAGATACAAACAGGGTTAAGAGTTCTATTGCAGCCAATGGCAATCCAACTGGGCCAGTATAGATAACCTTATAGCCCTGGCTCCGCAGGCATTAATAATACACGGGGATGTCGGATACTCACTAACCATAATGCAACCTGATACAGATTGTCACTGAGTGTCAGCTGACAGGCACCTGCTTTTTCTGGGTGTGTCCCTAGCGGAGAGGTTGTTTCACCCAAATAAAATGCCCCAACCCCTCCCTTTCTTGAAATAGTTTCAGTGTTAGGGAAGAAAAGCTCTTTATTGTAACAGATTTTCTTTGTTGTTGCAGGTGAATTAAAGAAGCCAAAAGAAAACCAAAATATACAGTATTTATAGGGGCAGAAACAAGAGGGTTACTGCCTGCCCTGCTCTCATTTCCCTACAGAAATAGGGGTTGGTAGCACTAGGTAGGTACCTAATATATAGGGGCAGAGACAGGGGAAAGTGTTGGAAGTGTTACTGCCTGCCCTGCTCTCATTTCCCTACAGAAATAGGGGTTGGTAGCACTAGGTAGGTACCTAATATATAGAGGCAGAGACAGGGGAAAGTGTTGGAAGGGTTACTGCCTGCCCTGCTCTCATTTCCCTACAGAAATAGGGGTTGGTAGCACTAGGTAGGTACCTAATATATAGGGGCAGAGACAGGGGAAAGTGTTGGAAGGGTTACTGCCTGCCCTGCTCTCATTTCCCTACAGAAATAGGGGTTGGTAGCACTAGGTAGGTACCTAATATATAGGGGCAGAGACAGGGGAAAGTGTTGGAAGGGTAACTGTAGGATACAGAGGGTGATGGATTTTCCCTGCATTGTTAACAGTGTTTCTGTTTGTGGGGCAGGAGAAGCTGAAGGCATCAGTATTTGCTGACGGGGCGGGCGGCTCATTCCCTCTCATTTAGCATCTCCACGTTAACATTCCTTTATCTGTAGCCCAAATTGTGACCTGATGCTCTCACCTTTGGCCTTTTCTAGCATTTTTCCCCTCTAGCTGCTGTAGGTACAATTCAGGCCTCAATGTGCCTGAAACCCCAGGGCTGGCTGTAGGGAGGATATGGCTGACAGTGAGGAGGATATGGCTGGCAGTGGGGAGGTTATGGCTGGCAGTGAGGAGGATATGGCTGGCAGTGGAGAGGTTATGGCTGCCAGTGGGGAGGTCATGGCTGGCAGTGGGGAGGTTATGGCTGGCAGTGGGGAGGATATGGCTGGCAGTGGGGAGGTTATGGCTGGCAGTGGGGAGGATATGGCTGGCAGTGGGGAGGTTATGGCTGGCAGTGGGGAGGATATGGCTGGCTACGAGGAGGATATGGCTGACTACGGGGATGATATGGCTGGCAGTGGGGAGGATATGGCTGGCTACGGGGAGGTTATGGCTGGCAGTGGGGAGGATATGGCTGGCAGTGGGGAGGATATGGCTGGCTACGGAAAGGATATGGCTGGCAGTGGGGAGGATATGGCTGGCAGTGGGGAGGATATGGCTGGCAGTGGAGAGGTTATGGCTGGCAGTGGGGAGGTTATGGCTGGCAGTGGGGAGGATATGGATGGCAGTGGGGAGGATATGGATGGCTACGGGGATGATATGGCTGGCTACGGGGATGATATGGCTGGCAGTGGGGAGGATATGGCTGGCAGTGGGGAGGATATGGCTGGCAGTGGGGAGGTTATGGCTGGCAGTGGGGAGGATATGGCTGGCAGTGGGGAGGTTATGGCTGGCAGTGGGGAGGATATGGCTGGCTACGAGGAGGATATGGCTGACTACGGGGATGATATGGCTGGCAGTGGGGAGGATATGGCTGGCTACGGGGAGGTTATGGCTGGCAGTGGGGAGGATATGGCTGGCAGTGGGGAGGATATGGCTGGCTACGGGGAGGATATGGCTGGCAGTGGGGAGGATATGGCTGGCTACGGGGAGGATATGGCTGGCAGTGGGGAGGATATGGCTGGCTACGGGGAGGATATGGCTGGCAGTGGGGAGGATATGGCTGGCAGTGGGGAGGATATGGCTGGCTACGGGGAGGATATGGCTGGCTATTGGAAGGATATGGCTGGCTATGGGGAAGGATATGGCTGGCTATGGGGAAGGATATGGCTGGCTACGGGGAAGAAATGGCTGGCTATAGGAAGGATATATCTGACTGATTGCCCTAGAAGCCCAGAGCATTATGAAACACCGTGATGTTTGTCAGGGTAAGGGAAGCAGCAGGACAAAGTCCCCTGTAATAGCTGAGTAGTCACAAGCAGGGCAAACTCCACATTACTGACCTGCTTCTTATTAACCCAACAAAGATTACTGTTAAGTCATTATAAATATATATATATACATGCTAGATTATATGGCCAAAAATCCATAAAAAAGTAACAGGAGCAAACTTTCTCAAGTCTTTTCTGGTGTGTCTGGCAACTAAAGGGTTAATAATATATATATATATATAAATTTTTTTTAAACTATATAATATCTTTTGTGGTTGTTGTTCTATAGACTCTTTGGTCAACTAGGGGTTAACAATAAAATATGGATTGTCGGGAATGCTGAGCTCAGTAGTGACAGGGTTAAACTGGCAGCAGCCGCAGGGAGCAGGCGGGGTTGCTAAGGTTCGCAGCATCTCGGTTACAAGTGTAACATTGTGCGGGCGCCTTGCCCTTTAAGAGAGGCAGGAGCATGTCCCTGCTGTGTGTCAGTCTCATTATGGAGAGCAGACGGTGCAGGACACACAGAGGCTGAAGCCCTGTATGGGGGCCAGATCCTTACTGACAGGGGGGAGGGACAGCCAATGAGAAGCCCCCGTGCAGCCTGCAGCACCCATCTGTTGTGCTCTGGACTCTACAGCTGCCCCCCCGCTGCCTTTATTTGTGCCCCCAGACTCAGAACAAAGTCGCCTTTATACTCTCACCATGGAAGCAGCGCAGAGGATTTAGCAACCACCCCCCCTTCTTCTTTAACTTTCCCCCAGCCTCCCTGTGTCTCCCTGCTGTTGGCTGTGCATCTCCGGCTCAGAATGCTCCCCAGGTCCATGACCTCCTTCACCCTCAAGCAGGACCCCCAAGATGCCCCGGTAAGCCCTCGCTGCCTCTCCCTCTCTGCTCTTTGGCTCAGGGCAGGGAGCTGGGTGTTTACAGATGACAGTGAGTGTGTACGGCAGCACCACGGTGGGATTTCAGGGGATGTGGTTGCATCTGTAGAGCAGCTTCTTGCAACTGCTCGGGGAAAGAATGAATCATTAGATTTCATGCTAAATTCACTCACAAAAATATGTCTCTTACAGCAGCTCTCTGGCGTTTAATATTCTTCTTCCTTTTAGGTAGTTTTGGGTCGGATGCCATGGTTGCTAAGGTTTCAGTTATAATTTTGAATTTTCTCTGGTTGCTAAAGTCTTAGTATGCTGTTTCGACTGTTGTCTGGTTGCTAGGGTCTCAGTTTAGGAGTTAAACTTCTATCTGGTTGCTATGGGTATCTAAACTGCTTTCTTGTTGCTATGGTGTCTGTTTGAGATTTAAATTATCTGGTAGCTAGGGTCTAAGTCTGAGATTTAAACTTCTGTCTGGTTGGTAGGGTCTTACTGTGCTGTTTATACTACTGTGTGGTTGCTAGGGTCTCAGTTTGGGATGTAAACTTCTGTCTGGTTGCTAGGGTCTTAGCATGCTGTTTACACTACTGTGTAGTTGCTAGGGTCTCAGTTTGGGATTTAAACTTCTGTCTGGTTGCTAGGGTCTTAGCATGCTGTTTAAACTGCTGTCTTTTTGCTATGTGTCAGTTTGGGATTTAAATTATCTGGTAGCTAGGGTCTCAGTCTGGGATTTAAACTTCTATCTGGTTGCTAGGGTCTAATTATGCTGTTTACACTACTGTGTGGTTGCTAGGGTCTTAGCATGCTGTTTAAACTGCTGTCTTTTTTGCTATATGTCAGTTTGGGATTTAAATTATCTGGTAGCTAGGGTTTCAGTTTGGGATTTAAACTTCTATCTGGTTGTTAGGGTGTTAGTATGCTGTTTACACTACTGTTTGGTTGCTAGGGTCTCAGTTTAGGATGTAAACTTCTGTTTGGTTGCTAGGGTCTTAGTATGCAGTTTGAACTTGCTGCTATGGTGTCAGTTTGTGATTTAAACTATCTGGTTGGTAGGGTTGCAGTCTGGGATTTAAACTGCTATATATTTGCTTGGGTCTCTGTTTGATTTAAAACTGCTGTCTGGTTGCTGGGGTCTCAGTGGGGCTTTTGAGCTGCAATTTGATTCTTAAAGTCTCCTGTTGGGGATGAATCTGTTTATAGGTCGCTAGGGTCTCAGTCTGGGATTTACACTGCTGTCTGGTTGCTGGGGTCTCAGAGTGGGATTTGGGCTGTTATCTGATTCCTAAAGTCTCAGGCCTGGGTGGGAAGGGCTAATAGGATGCCAGGGTCATAGTCTGAGATTTAATTTTCTCACCAGCTGCTAGGGCCTCAGTCTGAGGTTTAAACTGCCTTTTGGTTGCTAGGGACACACTCTTGGATTTCTGCGGCTACCTGGTTTTTAGGCTCTCAGTTTGACATTAAAACTGCTCAGGGACTGTCTGATTGCTGTGGCCTGAATGTGGGATTAAATTTGCTATCAGATTGGTACAGTATTAGCTTGCAATCTATTCTAAACTACTATGGGGTTGCTAGGGTCTCAGTATTTAGTTTTTAGGGTTTTAGAATGGCATTGAATTGGTAATCTGGTTGCTAGGGTCTAAATTTGGGATTTAAACTATTATCTGGCTGTAGGGATTTAAAGTAACTGGTCACAATCTGTCATACAATCTGCTAACAGGTTGTTGGGTGTTAATCTGGAATTAAACCGCTATTTGGTTTTCTAGTTTGTGATTTAAACTGCTGCTAGAGTCTGGGATTCAAACTGGTAACAGGTTGCTTGGGTCTGAGTCTGGGATTCAAACTGGTAACAGGTTGCTAGGGTCTCAGTCTGGGATTCAAACTGGTAACAGGTTGCTGGGGTCTGAGTCTGGGATTCAAACTGGTAACAGGTTGCTTGGGTCTGAGTCTGGGATTCAAACTGGTAACAGGTTGCTAGGGTCTCAGTCTGGGATTCTAACTGGTAACAGGTTGCTGGGGTCTGAGTCTGGGATTCAAACTGGTAACAGGTTGCTTGGGTCTGAGTCTGGGATTCAAACTGGTAACAGGTTGCTTGGGTCTGAGTCTGGGATTCAAACTGGTAACAGGTTGCTTGGGTCTGAGTCTGGGATTCAAACTGGTAACAGGTTGCTTGGGTCTGAGTCTGGGATTCAAACTGGTAACAGGTTGCTTGGGTCTGAGTCTGGGATTCAAACTGGTAACAGGTTGCTTGGGTCTGAGTCTGGGATTCAAACTGGTAACAGGTTGCTGGGGTCTCAGTCTGGGATTCAAACTGGTAACAGGTTGCTGGGATCTCAGTCTGGGATTCAAACTGGTAACAGGTTGCTTGGGTCTGAGTCTGGGATTCAAACTGGTAACAGGTTGCTTGGGTCTGAGTCTGGGATTCAAACTGGTAACAGGTTGCTTGGGTCTGAGTCTGGGATTCAAACTGGTAAAAGGTTGCTGGGATCTCAGTCTGGGATTCAAACTGGTAACAGGTTGCTGGGATCTCAGTCTGGGATTCAAACTGGTAACAGGTTGCTTGGGTCTGAGTCTGGGATTCAAACTGGTAACAGGTTGCTGGGGTCTCAGTCTGGGATTCAAACTGGTAACAGGTTGCTGGGGTCTGAGTCTGGGATTCAAACTGGTAACAGGTTGCTGGGATCTCAGTCTGGGATTCAAACTGGTAACAGGTTGCTTGGGTCTGAGTCTGGGATTCAAACTGGTAACAGGTTGCTTGGGTCTCAGTCTGGGATTCAAACTGGTAACAGGTTGCTTGGGTCTGAGTCTGGGATTCAAACTGGTAACAGGTTGCTGGGGTCTCAGTCTGGGATTCACTGGTAACAGGTTGCTGGGATCTCAGTCTGGGATTCAAACTGGTAACAGGTTGCTTGGGTCTGAGTCTGGGATTCAAACTGGTAACAGGTTGCTTGGGTCTCAGTCTTGGGATTCACTGGTAACAGGTTGCTGGGATCTCAGTCTGGGATTCAAACTGGTAACAGGTTGCTTGGGTCTGAGTCTGGGATTCAAACTGGTAACAGGTTGCTGGGGTCTCAGTCTGGGATTCAAACTGGTAACAGGTTGCTTGGGTCTGAGTCTGGGATTCAAACTGGTAACAGGTTGCTGGGGTCTCAGTCTGGGATTCAAACTGGTAACAGGTTGCTTGGGTCTGAGTCTGGGATTCAAACTGGTAACAGGTTGCTGGGGTCTCAGTCTGGGATTCAAACTGGTAACAGGTTGCTGGGGTCTCAGTCTGGGTAACAGGTGTGTCTTGAGTCTTGGATTCAAACTGGTAACAGGTTGCTGGGGTCTCAGTCTGGGATTCAAACTGGTAACAGGTTGCTGGGGTCTCAGTCTGGGTAACAGGTGTGTCTTGAGTCTTGGATTCAAACTGGTAACAGGTTGCTGGGGTCTCAGTCTGGGATTCAAACTGGTAACAGGTTGCTGGGGTCTCAGTCTGGGTAACAGGTGTGTCTTGAGTCTTGGATTCAAACTGGTAACAGGTTGCTGGGGTCTTAGGCTGGGATTCAAACTGGTAACAGGTTGCTGGGGTCTCAGTCTGGGATTCAAACTAGTTAAAGGTTGCTGGGGTCTCAGTCTGGGTAACAGGTGTGTCTGAGTCTTGGATTCAAACTGGTAACATGTTGCTTGGGTCTGACTATGGGATTCAAACTGGTAACGGGTTGCTGGGGTCTCAGTCTGGGTAACAGGTTGCTGGTGTCTCACAGTGGGTACCTTCTCATAATGTCTATCCCTGACCAATGAGTGTGTTTCTTACTGATGTGGAACTGGCACATACATTGCAACACTGACTCCATGGTCAGTGGGAATCAGTGCAGTAAAGCACCACTGCACTGTTGTAACAGATCTAGGTTATAGTTGTACCTGGCCTGACTTGTGGGTACAGTAGTGGTACTCCAGCTACAATACCATCATCAGCCAGCAGGCTCTATATGCTGCACTCTATAGGCCATCTTCAGCCAGCAGGGGCTATATGCTGCACTTTATAGGCCATCTTCAGCCAGCAGGCGCTATATGCTGCACTCTATAGGCCATCTCCAGCCAGCAGGCACTATATGCTGCACTCTATAGGCCATCTCCAGCCAGCAGGCACTATATGCTGCACTCTATAGGCCATCTCCAGCCAGCAGGCACTATATGCTGCACTCTATAGGCCATCTCCAGCCAGCAGGGGCTATATGCTGCACTCTATAGGCCATCTTCAGCCAGCAGGCACTATATGCTGCACTCTATAGGCCATCTTCAGCCAGCAGGGGCTATATGCTGCACTCTATAGGCCATCTTCAGCCAGCAGGCGCTATATACTGCACTCTATAGGCCATCTTCAGCCAGCAGGTGCTATATACTGCACTCTATAGGCCATCTCCAGCCAGCAGGCACTATATGCTGCACTCTATAGGCCATCTTCAGCCAGCAGGCGCTATATGCTGCACTCTATAGGCCATCTCCAGCCAGCAGGCACTATATGCTGCACTCTATAGGCCATCTCCAGCCAGCAGGCACTATATGCTGCACTCTATAGGCCATCTTCAGCCAGCAGGGGCTATATGCTGCACTCTATAGGCCATCTCCAGCCAGCAGGCACTATATACTGCACTCTATAGGCCATCTTCAGCCAGCAGGCACTATATGCTGCACTCTATAGGCCATCTTCAGCCAGCAAGAGATATATGCTGCACTCTATAGGCCATCTTCAGCCAGCAGGCGCTATATGCTGCACTCTATAGGCCATCTTCAGCCAGCAGGCACTATATGCTGCACTCTATAGGCCATCTTCAGCCAGCAAGAGATATATGCTGCACTCTATAGGCCATCTTCAGCCAGCAAGAGATATATGCTGCACTCTATAGGCCATCTTCAGCCAGCAGGCACTATATGCTGCACTCTATAGGCCATCTTCAGCCAGCAAGAGATATATGCTGCACTCTATAGGCCATCTTCAGCCAGCAGGCTCTATATGCTGCACTCTATAGGCCATCTTCAGCCAGCAAGAGATATATGCTGCACTCTATAGGCCATCTTCAGCCAGCAAGAGATATATGCTGCACTCTATAGGCCATCTTCAGCCAGCAAGAGATATATGCTGCACTCTATAGGCCAAGCTCATATATTCAGTGAGTTGATCCATACACAGTGCCTATATACTGTACATGTATGTTGCATGGTATAACCCTTACCCCTATGTCACCTTTTCTGGATTCTGATTGGGCATGGCACACACACACATACTGATTGTGGCACCGGGGAATGGCAGGATTTGCTGACAGGAGAAGTTTAATACTAGGTGCCAGGGTTAATGTGCCAGCCCGGCAGCCACCAGGCCTATCATTTGCTTATTCATAGGCCTCAGTACTTATGGGAAATGCCAATGCTCAGCGGGGGGGAGCAGAGCGCCGAGAGGCCGCATTGTTGTGTTTGGCAGCACAGAGCTGGGGATGGTGCTAATGGTATGTGCCGGCTCACTCTGTCATTGTCTGGTGTAGCCCCGCGGCCCCGGCCCTTCCCTACTTCACATTGTTGGGCACAATACACCTCTTCTCTTAAAGGCACAGATCCCTTTACTGTCAAACTGACCCAAACAACAAGGAATATATATTATTTAATGCAGCCAAACTGTCCAAAAATGGTCTTGCATTGCAATTAAACCTTAATCATTTAGGTTTCCATTCCCATTAGTTTTATTTTTATGTATTAAACAATTTAATTGTGAGTTCCTCAACCTAACTTTATTTTTCCACCCACCCATGCTGTGAGTCACTGACAGATCTCTCCTGCTACTTCTATTTGCAGTGCGCTACTGACACCCGGCATGGCTGGGCCATTGGCATTAGGGAAGAAAGTCAGGTTGAGCAAGCACACTAGGGTGGGACTGGGCCGACGGGGCACTGGGAAAAAACACGGTGGGCCCCTGCGGCCCAGACCCAATCCCCACAGGGCCTCCCCCAAGCAGTTGGTCTCCCTCCCCTGATAAGCTTGGACGGGTGGTGGGGGCCCCTGCGGGAGCATAAAGGCCAGGCATGGGGCCCACTAGGGGTTGCAGGGGCCCTGAGGCAGCAGCCCCGGTGGGCCTTGCACACCCAGTCCGACCCTGGCAATAAAGGGTTACACTAGTGCATTCCCAGTAGTTCCCTAAATCTACCAGTCACTATTGATTGAATCTTTTCATGACTTTGCCCCATCCTGGGTATTATTAAAGTTGAGAATGGTAGAAGGCATCAGGGGCAGCTGGGCAATGCCCACATGGTACAGTCACAAAGGATAACAAGCTTTAGTATCAGGCGCCTATAGTGCAGGGGAACATACACGCTGGAGAGCAAAGGGTTAAGGCGTGTCTTATGTAGTTGGCGTGTCACGGCCTGCCTCATATAACTGTACCTATAGGAACTGGAGCAGATACGGCTTCTATTTACACTGAGATTGTGGGGAGTTTATAT
The DNA here is from genome assembly GCF_000004195.4 of Xenopus tropicalis. Lineage (NCBI taxonomy): Eukaryota > Metazoa > Chordata > Amphibia > Anura > Pipidae > Xenopus > Xenopus tropicalis. Next base: position 128,919,336 of record NC_030684.2, on the reverse strand, counting down.
CTCATGTACCAGCGGGGCACTTATATATCCCATGTACCCACGGGGCACTTATATATCCCATGTACCCACGGGGCACTTATATATCCCATGTACCAGCGGGGCACTTATATATCCCATGTACCAGCGGGGCACTTATATATCCCATGTACCAGCGGGGCACTTATATATCCCATGTACCCGCGGGGCACTTATATATCCCATGTACCAGCGGGGCACTTATATATCCCATGTACCAGCGGGGCACTTATATATCCCATGTACCCGCGGGGCACTTATATATCCCATGTACCAGCGGGGCACTTATATATCCCATGTACCCGCGGGGCACTTATATATCCCATGTACCCACGGGGCACTTATATATCCCATGTACCAGCGGGGCACTTATATATCCCATGTACCCACGGGGCACTTATATATCCCATGTACCAGCGGGGCACTTATATATCCCATGTACCCACGGGGCACTTATATATCCCATGTACCCACGGGGCACTTATATATCCCATGTACCCGCGGGGCACTTATATATCCCATGTACCCGCGGGGCACTTATATATCCCATGTACCCGCGGGGCACTTATATATCCCATGTACCCGCGGGGCACTTATATATCCCATGTACCCGCGGGGCACTTATATATCCCATGTACCCGCGGGGCACTTATATATTCCATGTACCCGCGGGGCACTTATATATCCCATGTACCCGCGGGGCACTTATATATCCCATGTACCCGCGGGGCACTTATATATCCATGTACCCGCGGGGCACTTATATATCCCATGTACCAGCGGGGCACTTATATATCCCATGTACCAGCGGGGCACTTATATATCCCATGTACCCGCGGGGCACTTATATATCCCATGTACCCGCGGGGCACTTATATATCCCATGTACCCGCGGGGCACTTATATATCCCATGTACCCGCGGGGCACTTATATATCCCATGTACCGGGGCTTATCCCATACCAGCGGGGCACTTATATATCCCATGTACCAGCGGGGCACTTATATATCCCATGTACCCGCGGGGCACTTATATATCCCATGTACCAGCGGGGCACTTATATATCCCATGTACCAGCGGGGCACTTATATATCCCATGTACCCGCGGGGCACTTATATATCCCATGTACCCGCGGGGCACTTATATATCCCATGTACCCGCGGGGCACTTATATATCCCACGTACCCGGGGGGCACTTATATATCCCATGTACCAGCGGGGCACTTATATATCCCATGTACCCGCGGGGCACTTATATATCCCATGTACCCGCGGGGCACTTATATATCCCATGTACCAGCGGGGCACTTATATATCCCATGTACCCGCGGGGCACTTATATATCTCATTTACCCGCGGGGCACTAACCCATTCCCATGTGCCTTCTCTCTCCTTTCTTCTTCCTACCCCTTATCCTTCCTTATTCTCTTCCCCCCTACTTTTCTTTATAGCCTTGCTCATTCTCTTTTCTCCTTTCTCTGTCCTTTTCTTTTCTTTTTGCTCTTCTTCCTTCCCTGCATGCTCTTCCTCCTCTCATCCCCCCAATATTTGTACCTCTCTCTTCTACTCATTCTGCTGTTTTTCCTTTCCTTTTGTTTCGTCTCTCTTCCCCTCACTTGTCTAACTCTTTCTTATTCTTTGTCCTTCCTTATTTCCCCTTATTCTTCTCTCTTCCTCCTTCTCTCTCTTTCCCTCATTCTTCCTTCATTTTTCCACTCACCCTTCCACCTTCTATATCTTTTCTAATTTTTCTTCTTTTCTATTCCCCTCTTCTTCTCCCTTCTCTCTAATCCACACATTTTCTCCTTCTCTCTTCCACTCTCCCTTTACTTTAATCTACTTTAATCTTTACTTTTGCTTCTTCTCTCTTCTCCTCATTCTTTTTCCTTCTCTCCTTCCCTCACTATTCTCAATGGTCTTCCTTTCTCTTTACCTCATTCCTCTTCCACCACCTTTCCTCCTTTCTCTCCTTTCCTTTTTTCCTCCCTTTCTTCCCCCTTCTCTCTTCCATTACTTTTCATCCTTCTCATTTTCATTCCTCTCATTTGTTCTCCTTCTCTTTTATTATTATTATTATTATTATTATTGACATATATTTTTAAAGCACCAGTATATTCCACAGCGCTGTACAATAAATGCTCTTGGCTGTCTCAGTGTGACCTGCCTCCAGTCAGTAAGAGAATGGGTACCAGGGTTGGATGGAGGCTGTTCCCCTGCCCGGGCCACTCCAGCCTCCCTGCCTGGGCTGCTTCCTCTCCCCCTGAGGTTCTGGCCCCAGTGGGCCTCTATGCTCCAGTCCAGCACTAATGAGGATTGTGCGTTCCACTAACAAGAAGGAGCTGGGAGGACACAGGCAGCAATGTACAGTAGTAGCGAGTGTCTGAGGACACACAGCCATGTGACTATAGGCAGATAGAGGCAGCAATAGGGGTCTTGCTTTGAATTATGTGCTGAAGACGAAAAACCTACTTATATATAGGGAATAAAGGTCCCCATACACGGGCCGATAGAAGCTGCCGATATCGGTCCCTTGGACCGATTCGGCAGCTTATCGGCCCGTGTATGGGCAGAAACGAGCGGCCTGGCCGACCAATATCTGGCCTGAAATTGGCCAGATATCGATCGGCCAGGTTAGAAAATCCAGTCGGATCGGGGACCGCATCGGCTCATTGATGCGGTCCCTGAACCGACTGCCCCATGGCCGCAAATGTAATCCGATCGTTTGGCCCTAAGGTCAAACGATTGGATTATTTTTTTTTTAAAGCCACTTGCTACCCGATATTGCCCACCCGTAGGTGGGGATATCAGGTGAAGATCTGCTCGCTTGGCGACATCGTCAAGTGAGCGGATCTTATAGTGTATGGGGACCTTTAAAGTTGCCTGTGAGGCCATCTTGGCATTTAGAGCATGACTATGGCCCGGGCCTTTGCTGGAGTAGGGCAGAAGGAGCACCTACCTGTGGCCCTAGAATAACAGTAGGTTCCTTGGGGGGCAAGAGTGTAGATCCTGGTACAAAGGCCACAGTGGGTTGTGGAACAGCCAATAGCTATTTGTTTCATATAAACCAGGGGTATCAGGAGCCCCCACTCTGCCCTGAAAGCAAACCCAATAGCTGTTGGGGCCCATAATCATTAAGGCCCAATGGTGTCGTGACTGAATCACAATTTCTGGGCAAAACAAATGTTTCTAGAGAAGGAAAAGACTTGGCAAGGCCTTATTGCCCCAGGGGCCATGTGACTCCATCAACAGCGCCGTATTGTACAACCCTGGCAGCCACCGCCGTGCCGATAACCTCTGGGGCCCCATGAAATCAAAAGTGTTTTTCTTCTGTCGCTTTTGTTTTCTGAGAGAGCTGCTCACCTCAAAAGGATGTGAAACTCCCATATTTCTGGCTTTCCCTGTTATGCAACTAAACTGAAGTGTAAAGACAATTTAAAGGGGAAGTTCATCTTTTAAAAACAACGTTTAGTACTGCACGTGACTGCTACTGAATGGAGCATTTGATTATCCCTCTCTGTCCTCTGGTTCTGACTCTTGAAACAATGAAGCAGAAGTCATTCATATATAAACTGGAGAATGACCCCCCCCCAGGCAGGTTGTAGCTGTGGGAGGAGCTTGTTACATCCCTGATGCACTAAATGGGCCTGAGAACAAAAAGAGAGGAATAAAAGAGAAAAACACTTTTTATTTCCAGAACAAAAGGGTTTAGTGAGTCATTTCTCTGTCCTGGGAACGTTCTGTGAAATAACTGCCCATCCTGTCGCTGCTCGGTACTTTCCCTCACCAGCGCTGGTATTTGGCTTTTCCGCTATTTAGGCCATCGGGCCCTGCCCCTCGTTATCATTACATAAAATGGGAAGGGTGATATTGGGGATCACTAATTAATACAGGTCATACACTGTGCCATTACCCACAGTAACCAATCAGATATTTGATTTCATTTCCAGCATGTTAAAGACTGACCAAAACTAATTGGTTAGTGGTTTAAAGGGGAACTCCACCCAAAAACTATTTTGCTTTGGTTTGTTTTTTTTTTGCTTAATAATAGTAAGCAGCTTTCCAAAATGTATTCATTAAAAGCCACACAATGGATCTCGGCTAAATAAAGTGACGGCTCTGTGTGCAGCGGATTAATGAGACGCACGGGGCCCCTGGGATCGGGGAGTTGTGTAACACGGGCTCCGTTGGGGCAGCGCAATAGTAAATACTCAGTAACAAGTGAATGTTGTGCTCCACCTGCTGCTCTGTAACCAGCTGCCCCGGCCCAGTAACAGTGCCTGTGGGAATGAGCGGCGGGACCAGCACAGTAACTGGGCCGGGGAGTCTTTGTGCCACCTGCGCTACTGAGTGGGAACCCCCTGTGTCTGGGTCATGTCTGCCACTGGGATATTAACCCTGCCAGTGCCTAACCACTGCCCCTGGGACATTAACCCTGGCTGTACCTAACCACTGCCACTGGGACATTAACCCTGGCTGTACCTAACCACTGCCACTGGGACATTAACCCTGCCAGTGCCTAACCACTGCCACTGTGACATTAACCTTATCAGTGCCTAACCACTGCCACTGGGACATTAACCCTGCCAGTGCCTAACCACTGCCACTGTGACATTAACCTTATCAGTGCCTAACCACTGCCACTGGGACATTAACCTTATCAGTGCCTAACCACTGCCACTGGGACATTAACCTTATCAGTGCCTAACCACCACCACTGGGACATTAACCCTGCCAATACCTAACCACTGCCACTGGGACATTAACCATGCCGCCCAACTGTCCCGCTTTCCGCGGGACAGTCCCGGTTTTGGTAGCGCGTCCTGCTGTCCCGGATAGTTCCATGAATGTCCCGCATTTCCGTAATGCGGGACATTCATGGAACTATCCCGACAGTGGGACGCGCTGGCTGCAGTCAGGCGTTCCCCAGTGGCTCCTCTCTATATGCGGCTCCTTGTTCTGTGGAGCCAGGTCCTTTTATAAGGTTGCGCCCGTGCGTATTGACGTCACACGCACACACGGGCGCAACCTTATAAAAGGGCCTGGCTCAGCCGAACAAGGAGCCGCATATAGAGGGAACGCAGAAGAAGAAGCTGCAGCATGTATGGAGGCTCTGTATGGGGGGCACCTGTGTATGGGGGGCTAATGTGTATGGGGGACACTGTGGGGGGGGGGCTACTCTGTATGGGGGGCACCTGTGTATGGGGGCTAATGTGTATGGGGGACACTGTGGGGGGGGGCTACTCTGTATGGGGGGCACCTGTGTATGGGGGGCTAATGTGTATGGGGGACACTGTGGGGGGGGGGCTACTCTGTATGGGGGGCACCTGTGTATGGGGGCTAATGTGTATGGGGGACACTGTGTGGGGGGGCTACTGTGTATGGGGGGGGCTACTATGTATAGGGGGGCTACTCTGTATGGGGGGGCACCTGTGTATGGGGGGCTAATGTGTATGGGGGACACTGTGTGGGGGGGGCTACTGTGTATGGGGGACACTGTGGGGAGGGCTATTGTGTATGGGGGGGCTACTGTGTATGGGGGGGCACCTGTGTATGGGGGGCTACTGTGTATGGGGGCACTGTGTATGGGGGGGCACCTGTGTATGGGGGGCTACTGTGTATGGGGGCACTGTGTATGGGGGGGCAAAACTGGTACATAGTTATAACTCACTTATAACTGCCTTCTCTCTATATTTGTATTTTATATGTAGGAGTTGCTATATTGTTTCCCTTAGGTAGTACAGTATGAGGGTATAGCACATTTGCGTCTGATCCCGCCATTTCATCTATATAAAAGGAGTATTTTTTTTAAAAATGGGGAGTGGCAATTGGGGCGTGGCCACACAAAGTGGGCGTGGTCAAAAAATTTTGTCCCTCTTTTCATTTTTCAAATGTTGGGAGGTATGCATTAACCCTGCCAGTGCCTAACCACTGCCACTGGGACATTAAGCCTAAAAGTCAGTAACTCACAGGGAGGGAACCACCAACCACACATTTAAATCTCTAAACACAATGCCATTGTTCATATTCCATACAGAGATGCCAACTAACCCAAGCTGGGATAATGGTCCAGTCCTGGATTTTAAAGGCTACTTTTCTATGCTTTTAATATATATAATTAAATATAGGGGGTAGGTAATAAAAGGCATTAGCTTTGCCTTTTAGCATTTGCTGGTCACCTGTTTAAAAGAAATCATCGTATTGGTTGCTATGGGTTACTGCACCTGGGCAAACTTAGTGCTTTTTATTACATATGGGGTATAGGTTACAATCAGCCTAAGAACACAGGGTTAAACTACATCTGGTAGCCCATTCCCCAAACTCTCAATATAAACTTCCCCTGGAAGTGCCATTAGCTCTGTATATGCTACTGCTCCATCCTATGAACGTATTTAGGTTATTTTCCATTAGTGCAATAGAAATGACTGGGTAAGCACATACAGACACATATACACCCCTCGGGGGGGCTGAGAGCACAGCCTGCTGTGTCCCATCTAATAATACACTGTATGGATCCTAACCCAGGGCAGGCTCTAAGATTTTTTGGGAGATATTTGATTTAAAAGTGACATTGCCTGCAATTGCATTGGCACACAGGGTGGCACCAACCTAGTGGCACGGGGCTTTGTCCCTAATGCCATCCTTAGGCACCAACGTTACAGATCTCCTGGCTTCATTAATTCTATGGGCCCCATTGTCCCCTCCCCTTGTAACATTCAATAGCCCCTGCTACTTTAGTGATACTTCACTGGCATCACGCTGTTAATAATTAATGTTCCTGCGCCGGGGCCCTGTAGCCGCTGGGATCAGGCTGTAGGAGATGAGACTATTCACCCATAGTAAAACATTAACTTTCCTGCACTCCCACGGCTGCTGGGGCAGAATCATGCTCAGAAGAACACTTACTCTTTGTTAAGCTACCCATAAAAACCATTTGGGCAGAAGAGGGCACAGGCAAGGGGCATGTCTAGAACCAGTTTTGTTTGGACATTTGGTTGCTTTTCTCCTATCCTGGAACCCAGTGATCATCCCAATTAGATCAGGCTCCCATTGTAACGGGATCATCACTCTACTGGAGTGGCGGAGGGATAAAATGAGACAAGTTGTGGGCTGGAGAACAATGGAGTTTTGGGGCGAAACAGAATTTGACATCTAAGCCAATTGCACATTCACAGAACATTGAGGGGAAAAACAAAAAACAACATCAATTTAATCCCTATTATTACTATTAGAAGATTGTTGATGCGAGTCGGCTACATCTGGAGGCTGCAGGTTTGACATAGTTACATAGTAGATAAGCTTGAAACAAGACACACATCTATCAAGCTTTACCTGCTTTACACTGTTTTCCCCGGACCATAAGTATAATAAGGAAAGAGTCCTCTTCCTATTTCTGCCGTTATAAGATCTTGAAAGTAACCCAGGGCTGGACTGGGCCAGCAGGACTCTGGGAAAATCTTGGTGGGCCCCAGCCAGCCCTCGTAGGCCCCAACGATCTGACCTGAATGAAGTCTTTGACTTTTGTGATGCGGTGGGGGGGGGGGGGGGGTATTTACAGTAGGTATTAATTATATCTTCATTAGGATCAAGTACAGGTACTGTTTTATTATTACAGAGAAAAGGGAATCATTTAACCATTAAATAAACCCAATAGGGCTGTTCTGCCCCCAATAAGGGGTAATTATATCTTAGTTGGGATCAAGTACAGGTACTGTTTTATTATTACAGAGAAAAGGGAATCATTTAACCATTAAATAAACCCAATAGGGCTGTTCTGCCCCCAATAAGGGGTAATTATATCTTAGTTGGGATCAAGTACAGGTACTGTTTTATTATTACAGAGAAAAGGGAATCATTTAACCATGAAATAAACCCAATAGGGCTGTTCTGCCCCCAATAAGGGGTAATTATATCTTAGTTGGGATCAAGTACAGGTACTGTTTTATTATTACAGAGAAAAGGGAATCATTTAACCATTAAATAAACCCAATAGGGCTGTTCTGCCCCAATAAGGGGTAATTATATCTTAGTTGGGATCAAGTACAGGTACTGTTTTATTATTACAGAGAAAAGGGAATCATTTAACCATTAAATAAACCCAATAGGGCTGTTCTGCCCCCAATAAGGGGTAATTATATCTTAGTTGGGATCAAGTACAGGTACTGTTTTATTATTACAGAGAAAAGGGAATCATTTAACCATTAAATAAACCCAATAGGGCTGTTCTGCCCCAATAAGGGGTAATTATATCTTAGTTGGGATCAAGTACAGGTACTGTTTTATTATTACAGAGAAAAGGGAATCATTTAACCATGAAATAAACCCAATAGGGCTGTTCTGCCCCCAATAAGGGGTAATTATATCTTAGTTGGGATCAAGTACAAGGAATGGTTTTATTATTACAGAGAAAAAGGAAATACAATTTTTAATTATTTGATAAAAATAGAGTCTATGGGAGATCATCTTTTCATAATACGGAGCTCTCTGGATAACAGGTTTCTGGAAAACTGTGGGGGCCCCTGGGGTAGCAGCCCCAGTAAGCCTCGCACACCCCAGTCCAACCCAGTATGTAGAAATTGTGTCTGAGTGACTGGTACAGTAATCCTTCCATGTATTTGTAACCTTATTATAACCAAGGTGGGGGTCCCTGCTCAAATACTGAGCTTCAAAGGAGGGGGGCAGGGGGCTAATTTAAACCACCAGGCAGGCCTTGTTCCTAGAGAGCTGCTTTGATTCTGCAGAACTGATATCCCCCTGCGAGACACTCAGACGAGATCATTATGAGCCAATTTGCCAGTGTAACGAGCTCCCTGGATTCGCTTAATCGGGATTTCTGCCCTTTTGATTCTCTCTGTAGCTCAGAAGCTCCAAGTCGCAGAGAATTAGCAAGTACATGGCTGGAAGTGCGGCGCTGAAATGCCTCCCAGGTGAGTAATGAGACTGCTACCCCTTGGCCGGGGGTCAGACATATTGCTTGTGATTCAATGTCACGCGCTCCCACATCTGCTTTCCCTTTCCACTCACTCTAACCCCCCCACCCCGAGCACAAACACGTGTGGACTTGCCTCCCCTACTTCTCACTTCTTATTGGTGCTTTTTTTCCATTATCAGTCAACAGTTTCCAGTGCGGGTTCCCCCGGGACTGAACCATTTTACTCTACTGCTATCCCCTTATTATTCATTCCCAAGTAACAAAGCCAGATAACTGGGGAAGTATTGCAATTATGAGCTGAAACTAATGGAAAAAAAGAACTTTCTAAATATAATCAATTAAAAAATCTGTACTCTTCACTGTCCCCCTCTCTGCAATCTGTCTCTCTACATGCAGGAGTAGGAGCCAGATTTTGATTGACACTTAGGTCATATATGGTTGTTTTACCCAGACAATGTTGTAGAGCCACCTCTTTTTTGAAACAGGGTTGAACTGGGTCAACAGGACACTGGGAAAAAACCCAGTGGGTCCCACCGACCAAGACCCAATGTGCCCTCTCAAGGCAACTTCGGGCAACTTCCGGAAATCGTAGCAACTCTTATACCATCCCACCTGCGATTTACATTCTTGCTGGTGGGATGGCATTGTGGGGAGATTAGTCGCCTGCGGCTCAGTGGGATTCTGGGAGTTGTAGTTCAGCAGCAGCTGGAGGGCCACAGGCTGATGATCAGTGCTATAGACACAACTATATGCTCCTTGGCTTGCACAGAGGCATTGTTTTATAAACATACGTCAGCCTGTGAATGGTAACCGACCTGATCTTCCTTTTCAGGAGAAACTATTCAGGAAGAAGCCATACGAGTGAAGAAGTGTGTGCACTATAACGACGGACCCCACTATATTTTGGGAACCCTGTATTGCACCAACTACAGAACTGCCTTCAGGACAGAACACCCTGATAAAGTGAGTCTGGCCTCTTCATTCTGCAAACTCTATTATTGCAGAGATATGGGAAGAAGCCCTGTAACCCATAGCAACCAATCAAATCAGTCAAATGTAAAAAGACTTGGGGAGCAACACAAGCACCATAAAAGTTCATGGAGGTGCCAAATAAGGGCTGTGATTGGCTATTAGGGGCCTCTATGCACCCTATCAGCTTACAGGGGCTTTATTTGGTAGGAAATCTTGGTTTTATTCAACCAAAACTTGCCCCCAAGTCAGGAATTCAAAAATAACTCCCTGGTTTGGGGGCACTGAGAGCAACATCCAAGGGGTTGGGGAGCAACATGTTGCCCCTGAGCCACTGGTTGGGGATCATTGCTGTAGACAATCTAACAGGAAGGGGAGTGCCAAGGGATGCCCAAGTTCTGCCTATGTGCCATCCAAGGTTGCCCCCTTTCAGGCTTCTTCTGACCAGCCAAGGCAGGGGGATAGGTCAATGGGGGGATGGGTCCATTATATCAGGGGTGGAGCAATGGCGTTAATGGGGCATGGCATGAAGTTAGTGGGCCACATTTGAGGGGAAGAAAGGTGGGCTAGAAAGGGAGCTGGGAGAGGGGATAGTAGGGGGCTGGGGGCATTGCTCCTCTCCCTTAATGAATAAACCCTATTAGCTGGGATCAAGGTTGTCTCGCCCTACAGTGCTTCATAAAACTGCCATAGAGATATAGAGATTTCTCTTGCTCTGTAGGGATAAGTGCATCACCCAAGGCCTCTCTTTTCCTCCTATTTCAGGACTCTGCGGATGAGGTGCTGTTTGACAATGACAATGACATCGCTCTGCCCTGCGTCGACAGGATTGTGGCGGGTGAGCAGCCGGGAATTCAGCCAGAAAGTGTGAGGGTTACGTGCCAAGTCAGAACTGCGCTGGTAACAGTCCCTGGCACTTCAAGCTGCCAAAATGTTATCATTAGTTCTGACTTTCAGAGTTCTGAATTCTTTCTTACGTCTAAGGCGCTGGCACACAGCGGTATGTTACGTGTTTTGCACAGGCGTTGGTTTCTTTCAGGGCCGCAGAAGGGGTGGGCATTATTTATTGTAGGGGACGCAGAAGGGGTGGGCATTATTTATTGTAGGGGACGCAGAAGGGGTGGGCATTATTTATTGTAGGGGCCGCAGAAGGGGTGGGCATTATTTATTGTAGGGGCCGCAGAAGGGGTGGGCATTATTTATTGTAGGGGACGCAGAAGGGGTGGGCATTATTTATTGTAGGGGCCGCAGAAGGGGTGGGCATTATTTATTGTAGGGGCCGCAGAAGGGGTGGGCATTATTTATTGTAGGGGACGCAGAAGGGGTGGGCATTATTTATTGTAGGGGCCGCAGAAGGGGTGGGCATTATTTATTGTAGGGGACGCAGAAGGGGTGGGCATTATTTATTGTAGGGGCTGCAGAAGGGGTGGGCATTATTTATTGTAGGGGGCCACAGAAGGGGTGGGTATTATTTATTGTAGGGGCCGCAGAAGGGGTGGGCATTATTTATTGTAGGGGCTGCAGAAGGGGTGGGCATTATTTATTGTAGGGGCCGCAGAAGGGGTGGGTATTATTTATTGTAGGGGCTGCAGAAGGGGTGGGCATTATTCACTTTATGGGCATTAGTAGGGTACCAGTGATTACTATTTAGTTCAATGGAGGGGGCAATTGCAAGTGTTTTTCCCCTCCAAGCTAACATTCACGTTGTTAATCACCCTGTGTGCCATTGCCCTAACCCGTGGGATTGGCTAGACTAGAGTATGTGGGACCAAATGAGTAAATGCACTGTAAGCGGTGAAGAAATCTGTTATCGCTCTTTCTGCATTTCAGTGGCCGGCCAGACCAAAATGAAGGCTGTGACGGCCCAGTCTAACCTGAAGTTTATCCCTGAGGATCTGCTAATATACTTTAAAGGATTTCGGCTCATGCACTTTCAGTTCAGCAACGAGGGACTGCAGCCGCAGGCTTACAAAGTAAGGACTCATTGCCCAGCGCAGTGGGCGCATATGTGTAATAATGTTGGGGCCAACCATTGGCGAAAGTGCCTGAAAAGCAGAAACAATAACAGATACAGGCATAACAGGCTTCCATCTATTTACTGTGGAGTCACATATCAGAAGGGGTTGCCATCAGTGTCGGACTGGCCCACCAGGATACCAGGAAAACTCCCAGTGGGCCCAGGGGTCAGTGGGACCCTCCTGCTCCTAACCATTTGGCCTGCTTCATGGTCATTCCCTATTTCTGAATGGGAACACAGAGGAGAAATAGATGGAAGAAAAGATGCTAGCATGTAAATAAAAGACTAGGAGAATAAAGAGGAAAGAAGGAAAAATAGTATAACACATGCAGAAATTATTCTGTGCACCCACTAACATCTGGCTTCATACTTCATTCATTTACTGTCACCTAAATGGCTACTATCATTAGTAATTACATGTTTTTATCAATCATAAAGTCTAGAAGGTCGGGTTTTATAGCCTATCTACCTAACTGTGCAGGCTCGCTTTGATGTGATTCACTGGGGGTCATTTATAGACACTGGGCAAATTTGTATCAGGGCAGTAACCCATGGCAACCAATCAGTGGTTTGATTTTTCCAGCCAGCTGCAGGTTGAAGATTGAAAGCAATCATCTGACTGGTTGCCATGAGTTACTGTGTGGTACAGAGTTTATAAATGAGCCCCACGGTATCTTTCAGCCTCCTATTTTTCTTACTACTTGTCATTGGTTGGAGTCTGGAGATGGGCAACAACTGTGGGATTATGTGGGCTGCTGCTTGGGTAGTTACAGAGAGCGGCCCACTGATGCCCACATGGACCTCACAGAGTTATGGGTAAGGGTGCTCAGGCCCTTGAAGGACAGTGGCATCAGCACCAGAAATGCCCCAGGGTACACTTTCCTTAGGTTCCAGTGGAATCAACATCCAGTGGCTTTGGAGGAACATGTTGCTCTCTAGGAGTTGGAGGCAAGTTCTGGAGGCATAAAGACCATGTGTACTGCCAACAGAGCCTACTGCAGGCTGTCAGTCAACCAATCACAACTCCTATTAGGCACCCCCTAGGAACATTTTTCATGCTTGTGTTGCTCTCCAAATTTTTTTTAGTATTTTGATGGATAAAAAAGGTTGGGGACCCCTGATCTAAGCTGGAATTGAGGTAATTTGGGTAATAATAATAATATGTCATTTCTGGTGTGTAGATCACAAAAGCCATTCTCCAGTATCAGCAGAAGAGCTGCCCGACAATGAAAAAACGCAACACCGTGCTCCAGAACGTAGGTGAGAAATGCAGATAACTGGCCAAGCAATGGCTTTCCTTCTTCAGCTTTGTCTGAAATAAAGCCTGTGCCGGAGAAAGTACCATAGCTGCCACAAATAATATATTTATATGTTTAATGCCGAGCAGTTTCTGAGAATCATTTGTGGTTGCTTATCTCGTCTGTACTATTTTTTTATGCTGTGATAAACAATACGAGAGCTGTTTTGCCACAGATGAGTAAAACGGAAGCTGCATGTAGGATAAGTCAGTAGGCCTTATATTCTAGGTGGTTTGTGCAATGCTTGCCTGGTGTGGTTTCCTCAGCCGTGTTGCACTGTGGTTGCAGATAACAAACAGGATGGCTCGCCAGTGGACTTCCCTACGCAGCTTTTCGAGTCTTACAGTGACTGGGAGAATGAGATAGACAGGCTCAGGGCCTCAGCTTGGAGAGTGAGCCCCGTCAATGAACGATGTGACACTTCCACCAGGTAACGAGCAGAAGGTACCCACACAATGACCACCAGTAGTGATGGGCGAAAAGTTTCGCCAGGCATGTATTCGCGGCGAATTTCCGCGTTTCGCCATTGGCGGATTGTTTTCGCGAAACGGATGAAAAATTTCGCCGCAGAAAAATTCGCCGCACATCCAAAACAATAGCGCGCGACAAAATAATAGCCACGGGCGACGAAACAATAGCCACGCGACAAAATAAGAGCCGCGAGCGACGAAACAATAGCCGCGGGCGATGAAACAATAGCCGCGGGCGACGAAACAATAGCCGCGGGTGACGAAACAATAGCCGCGCGACAAAATAATAGCCGCGGGCGACGAAACAATAGCCGTGCGACAAAATAATAGCCGCGGGCGACGAAACAATAGCCGCGCGACAAAATAATAGCTGCGGGCGACAATTTTTTTTGTCGCACGACATTTTTCGCCGCTTCGCGAATTTTTCGCCGTTTTGCAGATCTTTTCGGCGAAGTGAAACGGAACAGATTCGCTCATCACTAACCACCAGTTCAAACATGGCCATCGCTTGGGCAGCTTCATCAAAAATCTGTAAAACTGCCTCGTAGCTGTAGTTGACAAGATCATAGGACCATGCCTCTGTCTTGAATGGAACGTTCTACCAACACCCATTTGAATGATTGACTCGATAGTTTGAACTTACAGATATTTCTTCCTGACCTATGTGCTTTCAGCTTATCCAAGTACATTGTGGTTCCCTGCAAGCTCCTGGACAATGACCTGAAGAAGACCTTTGCCCACTTCAACCAGAGGCGCGTTCCTGTGAGTATTTAATGTTTTCCTTTACGTTTGGGCTGTTGGAGAAAGAGAACGTTATTCACCCATTACAGATAGGCCTAAAGCGGTGGTTGTTGGAGTGTTTTCAGTTCATCCCACCTTGGAGGTCCAACCATTGTTCAGGGCTCCCCTTAGCTCATAACAAGGTTAGAGATCTAGGAATGTACTGGTGTATAAGCCATTTAGCCATAAGAATATATATGACAGTTAATATGCCCCCCCCCACCAAAATCTCACCAAATCTGTCCATCAAGGTGGGCTTCCAGGTGTATCGAGAAGAGCAAATAGGCTTTCTTCACAAACTTCATCTCTCTGACCTTCAGGCCAATTCTCCAAGCTCTGTCGGGGGGGGGGGGCAGACCCATAATTTTGGATAACTTTGGCTGGATATCATTACAGCAGGTGTGCAGGCTGGGGAAATGGTGATGTCTGTATTACCCCTACTTTTTGATTTTTTTACAGAGGTGGTCCTGGCATCACCCTGGGGGAAGCGACCTGCTGCGGTCGGCTGGATTTGAAACCAACACCGAACCTGATAAAGAAAACATGAGGTAAAGGGTTTGAATGGAAATAATAACTGCTTTGATAGGAACATGGCAGAATCACAGTAGATCACCGCAAATATACACCCTTTGGAGCTCATAGATGATAAATGGATCTGACTTCCTTCCTGTGCCTTGTGTGTAATCAAAGCTGTCCCCGTATTTATAACTCCGGTGGGGGAGGATTGTGGGGGAACATGGCCAGAGCATAGTAGGGGCGGCATGATCTGGGCATAACAAGGCGTGGCTAAAAACATCAGCTGTGTGAGTAACAAGTAGGGTGGTGCAGTGGCTCCTTTCAATGACCAATCTATCTAGCTATCAGTCACTAAATGCTGGCCTACCAACCTAAAGAGATGCAAATACTTACATGAGATTAGGTTTGAAACTGGGCCAGTAAATGACCTGCTAGGGCCGGCACCGGTATTACAAATTTAGTGGCAATGTACTTTCCAGTAAATTTGTAATGCCCTATAAATCCCTCCCTTCCCTGACCTCTACTGCTGATCACCTATAATAACCACGGGCCACTCTTTGCTCCGCCCTTAACCCTACCCATTTCCTGGCATTATCTTTCTCCACCCTGTCTGCCCAATTTCTCCGCCCCATACATCATAGCCCCACCCCAAAATTATATCACAACCTGCCCCCAACATGAAGGCCGGTATAATTGATGGAAAAAGTTGACAACCCTACATGAGATGCATCTGTAGCTGTGGCTTTAGTCATCCACATATGTCCACTCCATCTTAGATGTTGCAAACTGTACAAATTATATCTGACTATATAACTGGCAGTTTGAGAATAAAAAACATGATAATATGCTGATTCTCTGTTCCCAGATCCATACGATCCTTGCTCTTTGCCAACCATTCCCAGTGTGTGATTGTGGACACGAGCGATGAGCTTCCTTCTGTTTCAGATATTCAGCTCGCCTATGGGAAACTGCGCACTCTGTGCATAAATGGTACCAATCATATGTTGTTTCTTTCATAAAAGGCATTTTTCATCTTTATTTTAACTTTCATTGTGACGTAGAGAGTAATATTCTGAGACAATCTTCAATTGGTCTTCATTTTTTTATTGTTTGTGATTTTTTTTTAATGATTTTTTTAATGATTTGAGAGCTGAAAGCAGTAAGTAGTGTTCTGGCTATTATGTTAGACATCTGCCCACTCCAGCCTTTATAGATTAAATTTTTGCCTAACTAACTATATTACAAACTGTTTTACCCAGTTTCAGAACCTCAGACAGTATTTTTACAATAGGAGTCATATATTCATATGGTGGAAATAAGAAAGGAGATCCCCTGGGACTGTGGCTGGCCAGTCCAACCATGAATGTAGATGCTTAAAGCAAGGTTCCCCAAGGACTGTGCAAACTGAATATGATTCTGTTTGTTGCTTCCAGATCCGTCTGTAATGGTGTCCGATGAGAAGTGGCTCTCTAATATGGAAGGTACACGATGGCTGGACCACGTCCGGTAAATATTCCCAAATGCGGGTTGATAGGCTAGGCGCTAATGAATCCTCGCTGTGTTAGAATATTTACAAGAAGCTAAGTGTGTTCAGATGCTGCACAATAATCCCGCTGAGCCAAATATCTGTTTGTGCTTAACTGGAGAATATTTAAACCATGAATGAGACGGAACCATCTGCTAATGATGTGAAAGTCTATGGCTCAGAGGCTGTTGATGAAGATCCTTTCTTCCTTGTCAGGAAATTGGGAGTCATTTACTAACAGGGGCAAAGTGAAAAGTGCAAAAAAAATCATTCCAAGATTTATCCCATAAGGCACAACCAGAATACTGCTCCATCACAAGTCACCATAAATACTGTCAGTATACAGCTAGGTGCATGTTATGGGAATTCAGTTTGAATACAGCTTTGGCCTATCAGGGAGCTGCTGCTGCGCACAATGACCCTGTTCTTTTTGCCTCCTGGAGCCACTGTGAATTATCCCCAAATATAACCTGATGCCCAGTGTATGTTCCCTTTGCAGGCTTTGCCTAAAGAAGTCCAGCGAGATCTCCATTTTCCTCGGCGAGGGGAAACGATCTGTGGTTCTTCAAGGTAAACTGTAGAAAGAACAGACCCAATAATATGTTGCATTATCTGAACCTCAGAGAGGCTAGTAGGCCAAAGCTTCCTGGGCTTTAGGTCATTAAGAACATGGCCACACAGGCATTGTATCACACTGGGATTAGTCTGTAATGGCAATTGGCCCCACTGGGGTGCCGTAAAAATCCCTGGTGGGCCCCTTGTGTGCCCCACTGGCCCAAACATCCCCAACTCAACCTTGCAGCCTCAGTCTCTTATATAGCTGCATATGCCCTGCCCCTTGTGACATCAGACATGGGTGGGTCAGACACTTCTATAAGAAATCACAGCACCCCCATTCAGCCTGGGACTTGGTTAGGGTTGCCACCTTTTCATGGGCCCCTTAGGGGGTGGCAGGACCAAAAGGGACGGGCCAGTGATAAAAAAAAGGGGGCATTTGGGGAGGAAGATGCTACACCATTAGACAAAGAAGAGGGAGAATCAGTTAGAAGGCAGTGCAAGAGAGGTGTTGGGCAGAATGGTACAGGAGTAGGGGGGAGAAAACGGGTGGATCGGGGGCAGGACAGAGGCTGAACAACTCATGATTACAAATTTTAGGGCAAGTACATTTTCCTCCGGCACTGGCTGGTATTTTACTAGCTAAACCGGTGAAATACTGGCTGGCTGGCAACCCTAGACCGAGTCTGGGTTGGGATTGAGGTGTGTTTGCATGGGTTGTGGGTCTGTTCATCAGTTGACCTTAGTCCCAGTGTGCCCAAGCTACCCAGTCCAAAGACACACATAGAGATTCCCAGCAATTTGATGACCAAATCACTTGAACTTGCCCCTCTGTTACTGCATGAATGTCTGACAGAGAATCACCTTACCCATGAGCACACCAGCAGGGTCCAGCCCATTACCATTAAAGTAAGGAAGACTCTTAACAAAGGCCAACGTTAGTGCCATCTAATTACCATTTATGCCTCTTAGGTAAGAGAGAGTGTGTAGGGTTCAGGCCCGGACTGGCAATCTGTGGGTTCAGGCAAATGCCAGAGGGGCTGCTGTAAGATGCCATAGACAGTCACTATTTATTGGGCCTATGGGGGGCTGTTTGGGCCTCTGTGTACTGAAAATCAGGCCCAGACTGGCAATCTGTGGGTTCAGGCAAATGCCAGAGGAGCTGCTGTAAGATGCCATAGTCACTCACTATTTATTGGGCCTATGGGGGGCTGTTTGGGCCTCTGTGTACTGAAAATCAGGCCCAGACTGGCAATCTGTGGGTTCTGGCAAATGCCAGAGGGGCTGCTGTAAGGTGCCATAGACAGTCACTATTTATTGGGCCTATGGGGGGCTGTTTGGGCCTCTGTGTACTGAAAATCAGGCCCAGACTGGCAATCTGTGGGTTCTGGCAAATGCCAGAGGGGCTGCTGTAAGATGCCATAGTCACTATTTATTGGGCCTGTGGGGGCTGTTTGGGCCTCTGTGTACTTAAAAATGCCAGGGCTTATATTGCATCACAGTCCAGACCTGTTCTCAATAATTAATTTCCACCAAAATCTAACGACCAAAACTTTAACCAAAACAGATACAAATTAGTTTACCCTTCTATCGCAGAATGCCTTTGCAAAAAAAAGAAAATATGGCCCCAACTACCAGAATATCTGCACCATACAATGTGATTTATATTGAGTATTTTGCTTAATATTCCATCACGCAGAGTCAGAGGACCGTGACCTGAACTGTCTGTTGGCGTCTTTGGTTCAGGTGATGTCGGACCCTTTTGTTCGGACAATATCGGGGTTCCAGAGCTTGGTTCAGAAGGAGTGGGTATCTGCAGGGCACCCCTTCCTGCAAAGGATCAATCCATTCAAGGAAACAGACAAGGACGAGGTGAGTAACATCTGGCACAGGGTTGATCATATCATGTGATATCAGACTCTGCCTCGCCAGTTGTTGAACTTCCATTTGTAAAGTGGTGGTTCATCTTGTGGTTAACTTTTAGTTATACAATGGCCAATTCTATGCAACTTTTTAGTGGGTCTTTATTGTTTATTAGTTGTAGTTTATGAATTATTAGCTGCTTTCTGAGTCTTTTCAGCTTTAAATGGGGGCCTCTGTGAGGCTACATTTTTATTGTTACTTTTTTTTGTATCTCTGTCTTCATATTTCAGTCTCTCATTCAAACAACTCCCTTGGTGCTAAGGTAATTTGGACCATAGTAACCAGATAACTACTGAAACAAACTTAACAAAAAGCAAAATCCTTAAAAAACGAAAGATTAAAATATGGGCACCCTGGATCACATGGACCGAAAACCAAAATAATCAACCAACTAACTAGATCTAAAAATGGACAATACCAAAGAAAAATCTCAGACGCCAACTCTAGAACTAAATAAAAGGAAAAAAAGAATTATCCTGATAAAAACGGCTAGGCGAGAGTCCAACCCCACCCCCCTTCCCTCAACTTTGTTGTAAAACAAACAATAAAAACAAAGTTTAAAAAAAAAAACCGAAAGATTAATACCAATTGCAAATTGTATTAGAACAGTCCTGTTCAACTTCTCTAGTACCAAGGGCCGCAATTTTTCTGTCCTACATGGTGGAGGGACAATAATGGAAGTCACCCTTCACTCATACAGTATGTGAAAAAAGTTAATCAGGGAAACTTATCATGACTACACAAGTAACAGATCTAAGGTGTGAACTATGCAAGGGGCAGTTAATCTTAGTACTGATACCATTTAAAGCTTACACAAGGGTAAGCAGTCACAGCAGCCAGACAGGTGGGGGGTCACACAGAGGGGGGCTGTGGGCTGCCAGTTGGACAGCACTGTCTTAGAATATTACTCTCAACATTATACTAAAAGTTACCTAAAAGGTAAACAACCCATTTAAGGTGGGGCTGAGGCCTGGAAAGAATTATTTTCTAATTGATATCTCCCTTTCTCTCCAGTCCCCGGTATTTGTGCTTTTTCTGGATTGCATCTGGCAGCTCATCCAGCAGTTCCCAAGCGCCTTTGAGTTTACAGAGTCCTACCTGCTAGCGCTACATGACAGCACCTTCAGCCCATTCTGCAGCAGCTTCATGCGCAACTGCCAGTGGGAGAGAATCCGCGGATGCCAGGTATTCCCTTTGTTGATAGGGCAAAGTGTACCCACTCTGTAGCCAGTAATCCCCTCCTGATTATGGTTGCCCATATGAAGGAACACAAGGGTGCAAGGAAGTTGCATACACACTCATACACGCTTCCAGTGGTACTGACAGAACACCCAAAGCAGCCATTGTATCAACAGTTCTGGTTAATACACCTCCCAAAATACAGTTAGTCCCAAGTCATCACACACATTGCCCTTACCTCTGATCATTCGCCCCTTTCCACCTTCAGCCTCCGGTACCTTTCCTCAGTGGGACTTACACACCCCCTATCATGGGGCTTAGCCCATTGGTACCAGATGCTTCTTTTTGGGTCCCTCTGAACAACCTCCCAGGCATTGGCTTGAATCACACCAGGATTCACATAATAACCTGAACTACACACTTGGGCCCTAACTTGCAGGGAACCCACTGAGGTTCTAACCTCTCCTTACTCCTGGGTGGGGCATGTGCTGCCCTTACTGGCTGTTCCCTCTCCCTACCTGGTGTCTTCCTTCTTATTCTTCTCTGCTGTCTCCATTGTCCTCAGGTCCCCAACTTGCTGCTGCAGTTGTTTCCCATTGGCCATAATCAGCCACACCCTATCCTACATTTTATACCCTTGTGGGCCCTCCCACAGCTCCTGCTTGGGAAACCCCCATTCTCTATAGCTCCCTCTTTTGGTGACTTACAGAAACTGGTCTGTATTTGGGAATCTGATCAGCTATTATCCTGGCTTTTGCTTTAAAAACCCAGTGGGTGAGCTTTAGCCTATAGGATAAACCCATGTAAATGGGATTTTTCTAAGAGCCTTAAGGAATTTGTTCCCAGAATCCCTTTGACTTCTTCAGTACCTACATCACTAATTCCATAACGCTCTGCTGCCATCTATTGGTGAAAACCACACATTGCAACATAACATTTAGCCTCTTATTTACATCTGTGCACCTCAAATCAGATTATGGAAATGTAGGGCAGAGCTGTATTGGTTGGCAGCAGTGATGTTTCTTACTTGACTTACTGGGGTCTCTTCTGCCCCCTGCAGAGGCAATTCTATAGCCAGACATACACTCCTCTCAATGGATGGAGAGACATTGTGCGCGACAGGATTTTGCTGAATGGAGATTACACAGTGGAGGAAGAGAAACCGACTCCCGTAACTGCATGGCAATGGGATCTATTTTACGATCGCTTGCGCCGGCAACAGTTTAGGAACCCAATTTACCAACACAAGGAGCAGCCCATGCAGAACAGCAATGGCATTGTGGACAAGGCAAGCAAAGTAAGGCCCATAGCATCTATCCATGGAGATTATATAAAAAGTAAACGTATTTACCCTTTAACCAAGTATAATGTATCTGGGTGCAGTGTATTATGTGATTATAACATTCCCATCTGCATATTTATTGATTTAGTGTATTACAAAATACAAGCTTTCAGGGCTGCTTGGGCCCCTTCTCCAGGCATTGTATAATACATATAGGTAGTAGCTTCCATATTGGCCAAGGAATAATAGATGAACAGCAGTTGCATAAAAAATATCTTAATGGGAATTAGTTGTAGAGAAAGTTAAATGGAAGACAAACTCCACTTATAAATGTGGCCGATTTTCCAACAAGTGCAATACAGTACATATTGGGGTGTGCGGTTTGGAAGGGGCCTTATGATGTATACTTATAACTTGAATTACCAAGGACCCATCTAATAATGGAAGTAGTTTGGCTGTGACGATGGTAAACTCAATTAAATCCAATCCGTGCAGCCCTTATAGATGCATCTACGTGATCTGTTGCCCTTATATTAAGGCTTGTACAGAAAGTCAATGGAAATTCTGTATTTTCTTGTATTACAGCTGGATGCCCCCAGTCAGTGCCAGATGTACCGGCTTTCCAGGGGGTCCCTTGTGCTGCAGTCCCCACTCTTGTCACTCAAAAATGGCACGGTGTCGAAGAAAGGGGCGCGTCGGTCCCAGTCCCTGGAGAACCTGCTGGATGAGGAGCGCCAGTTCAGGGCCAACGTCAGCCCCCAGCATTCTTCCACTGACCTCCTTCAGCCACTTTGTGTGGGGCCCTGGGTCCGGCTGTGGAAAAGATGTTATCTGCGCTGTGCAACTGAATTGCAGGTACCCCCCAATACCTTTATAATATTTCATGCTGGTTATTTTTTATAGGCTATGAGCAAACGTAGAGATTGTTCCAGCTGCACTGTACCTATTGCAGGTCTTAGATATTTCTGTACTGTATAAGCATACGCACAAGGCTGTTCCTGCAGGACTGTGCTTAGTACAAGGGAATATGTATCCTGCCACGTTTTTTTTGTTATCTTCCTGTAAAGGCTGTAAGCGGTTCTAGGGAGGTGTTCCAGCTATGGAAAGTTCCTTTTAAAGACCTACTTGGCTGGCCATCACCCCTAGTATTGTCGTGCTGCACCGATCAGGGCTGGCCAGCTGAATGCCCAAAAGGCCGGATATGGCTCACTAAAAGAATTTTATGGCCTTCAGACTGTTCTAATGAACCCTTTCATTTTATTATATGCGAATAACTGGCCCACTATATGGAAACAATTGGACAGCATTACCCTAGACTACTCAACAAGTCCCCCATTATAGGATTATAACACAACGGGAGGGTTATGGCAAGTTATAAGAAAGGTTGCAGTCAGCCTTCCTTTAAATAAATGAAAAACAATTTGTTGTAGTTTGTATATGCCAGTCTGATCCATGATTTTTCCAGATATCTAATGCGCTTGTGTTGCTTTCTTATATTCCTGTCAGTTGGATCTGCCGCCTCCATCAGCTGCTGCTTTGGCAAAGGAACTGAAATCTCTCCTGGAGAAGCTCAAGAACTTTCACATTACTAATAGCCAAGAACTTAATCCCAGCCTTACAAACCAGACTGCTGGTAACAGCTTCTCACTTTCTTCTTATGGGTAACGGGCCCGTTCCTCAAAATAACAGCGACAGACAAAGCAAGGAGAATGGAGGAGCTGGCTCGGAATTGTTCTGACTGTTCAGAGGGAAATATTGGAATCCCTATGTCAGCTCCTCGGGACCCAGGAGAAGTCCCAGAATGCAGTGCCTGCCAAGGTCCCAGAAAGCAGTGCTGCACAAAGTGCTGTATAAACAGACAACTCACAGAACTTAACATATAACCAATGCCAGATGCATTTGAGCAGCCCTTGTGTATGGACTGGGGGCCTTCGCTTGTTGTACCAAAACTATCCCATGTCCAATGAAAGCCTGACATCTAGCTGTGAAGTATCAGCATTGTAGTTATGACAGTGTGACTGCGGGATGTTGCCTAAATGTGTTCCTATGGCGCCCTCTTCTGATGAATAATGCTTGTCTGTTTGTAATTCTTGCAGAGTTATTATATGGCACAAGACCATATTTATATCATATTTATATATGTATATAGATATATATTGGATTACACACCATTCCCTTTGCACTAGTTTTGCTGCTTGAGCAAGTCAATGAACCACTTTGCTTACCATAGCGGCTGGTTACCTGCTGCACTACCTCTGCACCTATTTATTGCCCTTTCCCAGGGTACTCCTGCACACTCCGTGCCACATGTAGCACCAAAATCTGCCAGATCTCCTTCCTCCTTTGCCTGATGTCACTAGGAAATACTGAGATGTTGGCGACGCGTTTTGAGCTGAATGATACAGGTGACATAAGCCTTAAAAGTAGATGAATCCCTTTGCCACTATGACACCTGTCTCCCCCTCTCTCTTCATTCAAATACATGAGCAGCGAATGGCACCTGCTTGACATATATTAACAGGTCTGCCTCTGTGGGGGGCTCATTCACACTGAGGGCTTTATATCTGCAAGTGACAAGAAAATATTTATTGATTTGTCGGTCAATAAAGGCTACTGCTTTGGATAGGAGGCACCGTCAGCCATTTTGTGTACCACTGGTCATAATAAAATCTCCTAAATAGCCCTGCTCCTCTGAGAGTTGTGCAGTGGGGTTGGAGGCTGCCATGATGGGCTGTGTCACTTCTACTCCCTTGCCCATTGGTGCTGATTGCCCAAAAGGAGCACGTGCACTAAAGCCAATTTGGTTCTGGTTGGTTCTGGCAAACATGGTGACTGCCAGCTGCACTAAACAATGCTACCTTAGAAAGACTAGGGGGCTAGAGATGTTTTGGGGAGCAAGGCTGTGGCAGTTAGGAGGGTAGGCTGTGCAGGGTCCCTATGTTGGCTTAGTGGGGTTAGTTTACCTTTTAATTAATTTCATGCATTCCAAAGCAGTATTTTATAGTATTAGGGGATGATTTGTGAACATAGGTGCTGCCAATAGCAACCAATCAGCAATCGTCTAATGCCACTATGTCTAATGCAATAAAATGTATTATAAAATTTATACTTAGTTGCCACTGGCTACTGCACTTGTGCACAGGGGCATTTTTGGGGTCTATGCCACCCCCCCTTTGCACCCAACACTTACCTTTCCGAGCCTCGCAGAGTTGCAAGGGGAGGGGGGCTTCAATGCTAGGCTAGGGCAAAGAGCACATTTGGGCAGAGCCAAAATTCCAATTTAAAAATCAGAATTTCGTGGTTCACCTTTACGTTAACTGTTAGTATGTCACAGAATGTCCTATTCCTCGCACTTGGCCTTCAATATTTTTTATAGTTTTTTTTTTATTCATTTGCCTTCCACTTCTACATCTTTCCAGCTTTCAAATGGGGGTCACGGACCCCAGCAGCCAAAAATCATTGCTCTATGATCTTTAAATGTTATAATTATTGTCACTTTTTATTATCTTTTTATTTAATCGCTCTCCTATTCATATTTCAGCTGATGAACAAAAAGCTAAACTACTGAAAAACCACAAAACATAAAAATGTGTCTTCACCGTACTTGAAATTAACTAAAAGGTGAACTACCCCTTTAAAATGTTACCAAGAGCGGCTTTTTTTGCCCCTGAGGCAAGTTTCTTCCTTAAGTCTCTGTTGCTATACAAATATATTTATATATAATACTCACTTTCTCACGTGGTTTCAAAGTATACAAATTTTTCACTTGATTGGTTCCCTTCCTTCTGTACCGATTTCTTTAAAATACAGGTGTCAATAGATTAATGCCATTCTGATGACTAAATGAGTATTATTCCACGCAGTTTGATCATCACTCTGTAATGACAAAGAATGAAATATATATGCAATGTATGTTGATTGCGCCACTGTGAAATGACACGTGCATTGCTGGGTGCAGTGGGATGAGTTGTACATATCTGCAGCAATGCAATGTTTCTATACAAGTTCCGAAATGTGAGATATTTATAATAAACCATTTGTGTTGTTCTTATGGCCCCTCTCTGACTGTATATACTGTAGGGCAGACTACGGGGATGCCCACCCATGCCTATTGGGGAAAATTAGGGAGGAAGGATGTTTGCTCTCTTAGATACACCAATATCTTCTCATTTCCTCAGCTAATCAGTACCTGTCCTAGCAATCTAAGGTCCCTGTCACATCTGTAAGTACTATGGTTAGCTTTATCTGGACCATTCATCCAGTGCATTATGCCACTAAATGTGTGGTCAAACTGCACTAATACCTACTGAATTGTCATATAGGGCCTGTCAACATCCGTTAAACAAAAACACTGCCCTTTTTACATAAAACTGCAGCATCAATAGTAATGAAGCCCACACTAGGTGCACCAGTATCTTATTAGACACATTGTGGCCCCCGGTATTTCATAAAATATTGTAGCTTACAGATTTCCTGTCGCAGTCTGGCCCAAGCATTCATGTCACAGTCTGGCCCAAGCATTCATGTCACAGTCTGGCCCAAGCATTCATGTCACAGTCTGGCCCAAGCATTCATGTCACAGTCTGGCCCAAGCATTCATGTCACAGTCTGGCCCAAACATTCATGTCACAGTCTGGCCCAAGCATTCATGTCACAGTCTGGCCCTCGGCATTTCATGTCACAGTCTGGCCCAAGCATTCATGTCACAGTCTGGCCCAAGCATTCATGTCACAGTCTGGCCCAAGCATTCATGTCACAGTCTGGCCCAAGCATTCATGTCACAGTCTGGCCCAAGCATTCATGTCACAGTCTGGCCCAAGCATTCATGTCACAGTCTGGCCCAAGCATTCATGTCACAGTCTGGCCCAAGCATTCATGTCACAGTCTGGCCCAAGCATTCATGTCACAGTCTGGCCCAAACATTCATGTCACAGTCTGGCCCAAGCATTCATGTCACAGTCTGGCCCTCGGCATTTCATGTCACAGTCTGGCCCAAGCATTCATGTCACAGTCTGGCCCAAGCATTCATGTCACAGTCTGGCCCAAGCATTCATGTCACAGTCTGGCCCAAGCATTCATGTCACAGTCTGGCCCAAGCATTCATGTCACAGTCTGGCCCAAGCATTCATGTCACAGTCTGGCCCAAGCATTCATGTCACAGTCTGGCCCAAGCATTCATGTCACAGTCTGGCCCAAGCATTCATGTCACAGTCTGGCCCTCGGCATTCATGTCACAGTCTGGCCCAAGCATTCATGTCACAGTCTGGTCCTCGGCATTCATGTCACAGTCTGGCCCAAGCATTCATGTCACAGTCTGGCCCAAGCATTCATGTCACAGTCTGGCCCAAGCATTCATGTCACAGTCTGGCCCAAGCATTCATGTCACAGTCTGGCCCAAACATTCATGTCACAGTCTAGCCCAAGCATTCATGTCACAGTCTGGCCCTCGGCATTTCATGTCACAGTCTGACCCCGGCCATTTCATGTCACAGTCTGACCCCAGTCATTTCATGTCCCAGTCTGGCCCAAGCATTCATGTCACAGTCTGGCCCAAGCATTCATGTCACAGTCTGGCCCAAGCATTCATGTCACAGTCTGGCCCAAGCATTCATGTCACAGTCTGGCCCAAGCATTCATGTCACAGTCTGGCCCAAACATTCATGTCACAGTCTGGCCCAAGCATTCATGTCACAGTCTGGCCCTCGGCATTTCATGTCACAGTCTGACCCCGGCCATTTCATGTCACAGTCTGACCCCGGCCATTTCATGTCACAGTTTGACCCCAGTCATTTCATGTCCCAGTCTGGCCCAAGCATTCATGCCACAGGCATTTTTTGACAGACAAAATATGGTACATCACCCACTCCAAAACCCCTGTGCAGACACAGCAATGAATCCTCCTCCGCTGCTCCGTTGGGTACAGCACTTTATATAATGTGAGGAGTTAAACTATGTTGCAGTGCCATCTTGCAAGTCATGCATAATGGCGTGGCAAGATCAAGACATTTGCCAATCCTGATTGGTGGGTAGGGGGCAGCAAATCAGTACTGTCCCACAAAAATCAGTAGTTATAACCCATATACTGGGCAAAATCAAACTGATCAGATGGTTATGATCCAACAACTGTATCACAACCTAGGACTATGGGACAATGTTGTCAAAGCTGCCAGCTTATACTGGGGAGGCCAACCAAACTGTCATCTTACATTGTCCTGTGTACAATCAGGATAAAAGAGAATAAAAGCCTGGTTAGTACCTTTGTCCCTTCCTAAACCCCACCAACAGGGACCCCCAAACCTGCTTAGTTGTTGTATCTGGTTAGAAGAAGAAAAGTGCAGGTTTGGCAGCTGCCATCTTGGGCTGCTCTGGCTCCCCTCACTACTGCTCCACCAGTCTGCTTTTTATATCCAGGGGCAACAAACAAGGAGTTTTTGGTACCAAGGCATTCACCAGGCTTTCAGTTACCTTTAACATTAAAGGTTTAAAAATATACATCAGACACAATAGTCAAATCTACTATTTGGCCAATAAGACTTTCTTGTCTCACTAAATTCTCAACCAACAGACATCTCTATGTAAAAGGGGAGGAGCATTGGTCTTTACATGTGACCCTTGTATGTTCCTTTAGGGTGAAGACACACAGAGCTACTAGTAGCAGCTACTTTTTCACAGCTACTAAACGCCAAAAAATCCCCTGCCATAGACAATACTGAGAATTCCCTCTGCTAAGGGCTCTGGCACACGGGGAGATTAGTCGCCCGCGACAAAACTCCCTGTTCGCGGGCGACTAATCTCCCTGAGTTGCCTTCCCCTGCCATCCCATCGGCGACAATGTAAGTCGCCGGTGGGATGGCACACGCGGCGGCGCGATTTCCCGAAATCGCCGAAAAAGATTTGGGAAATCGCGCCGCCGCGTGTGCCATCCCGCCGGCGACTTACATGTTTGCCAGTGGGATGGCGGGTCATGACAACTCGGGGAGATTAGTCGCCCGCGAACAGGGAGTTTTGTCGCGGGCGACTAATCTCCCCGTGTGCCAGAGCCCTAAAACACATTGAGACTGTTATCAGTAAATGATCAGCATTGTCTATTTAAGTAGCGACTACAAGTAGTTGCTACTAGTAGCTCCGTGTGTCTGCACCCTTAGCTCACACCAGGGACCCTTTAATAATCCTTGGTGCCCATAGAAACAATGAAACACCCTCTATGCGCTGACAATACTGGCACATTTACTGTAAAATCTTAAAAAAATATAAAAATAAATAAATAACCCCCTCAGAGTTTACTACACGTTTACTTTTAGCTTTGGGGTTTCATTACAATACAAATATCTCCGCCGGAAAGCATTGACTGCATAAGGCATGTTAATAAAGTTATTCCATCTAAAAAAAAAAAAAAAAAGTGGTTGCGGAAGTAAGCGTTCTGAGGCCGGAAGTAGGGAAGCGGAAACTGAAGCAGCGAGGTGGCTGAGTGGTTGGCGGCGAGAAAATGGCGGCTGGGCCGATATCTGAACGGAACCAGGGTAAGGAACGTACAGACTGCGTATGGGCTGCATGGGGTGATTGGGGCGGAGGGAACTGTTATGCCGGGGGGGCTGGAAGTAGGGGTATCCGGGGTTTACAGGGAACAGTAAGAGCTCAGAGCAGGGGGAGGCGGGCTGCACTGTGTGCATGAGGTGCAGGCTCCATCTCTGTGCAAAAGTCATTTGGACACAAAGCTGTTCTTATAATATCGGCAGCCCGGCCTGTAACTGTACCTGAATCTACACAGAAACATTGATCTGCTTCTTCCCCACCAATACAGTTTATAGTGCTATCCCCATAAACACTGTGTATAATGCACAGAACTAATGCTAAGCAGCCTCCCTATATACATTCATTACACATTTCCAACGTTTATAAAGTTTCTTGCAAAATATAATTGTTAGCGAAAGCCGTCTGTCTTATTATAGTCTACACTGCTGGTTCTGACTTCTGAAACAATGTAACAAAGGCCAGGGCTATTAAACTATGAAATGGTTTCAAGAATAAGAAAGGGGCAGATAGATACTACTTCCAATAGCAATAGCATTTACCTTTGAACCACTGATTTTTTTTATTACCGTATATACTCGAGTATAAGCCGATCCGAATATAAGCCGAGGTACCTAATTTTACCTAAGAAAACTGGAAAAACTTATTGACTTGAGTATAAGCCGACCAGTTACATGGGAGTAGGAGAAACAATAGGTTACCTCAAAGCTGTTCTATCTCATGGTGGCGATTTGGGACATCAGTGCCCGACAAGACAAGGATGAGACACCCACAGAATGGCCACCCAGCACCCTGCTATATTTCAATGAGACCCAAAGCAACTCCCGGTGTGCAAGTGAAGCAGCGGTACCTTGCGGTGTGCCCTGTCAGCAGCGCCAGAGGATCCGTAAGCCCAGCATTTACGCTGCTCTTTAAATAAGCGGCGGCGCTCCTCTTAATTCCAACCTGTGTGTCTGCAAGGAGCCGTCATGTAATCGCCTCGCCAGCTGCCGTGTGACAAGGGTTAAAGAAACAGAGCGCTCTCGGCACAATTATTGCAATAAGCAGCACACCCGACAGCAACAAGACACCACGGTCCGGGAGTTTGGCGCTGTTTGGCCGGTCCTTAGAGTTGCGGGACAACCTCAATAAAGTCCGCGAACGGGTCCTTCGCTATCTGGCGGTAGTCCGAGCGCTATCTTCCGCTACGTCACAGGTGTGCAGGCAGGTTCGCATGCAACGAGCAGCTGCGAAACCATTTACCGTATATATACGCGAGTATATGCGCGAGTATAAGCCGAGGGTTCCTTTTTCAGCACATTTTTAGTGCTGAAAAACTCGGCTTATACTCGAGTATATACGGTATATATATATGTTGGAAAGTTGATGAAAACTTTCTCTCGTTATCTTTCGGGTTTATAGGTGGATATCTCCAGGGTTGTAAAGGGAAAGCTAAACCCTGTAGCAAGGAGAGTTTGTATTACAAGGATTAAAGGAACAGTAACACCAAAAAATGAAAGTGTATAAGGGCTCTGGAACACGAGGAGATTTGTCGCCGGCGATTTTTAAAAGAGCGATTTGGCGACAAGACACCAATGCTAAATCAATGGAAATTGCCAGCGTCAAAACATACGAGGCTACTTCAGATCGCCTGCTGTTTCAAGTCGCACACAGACCCTTTTCTGAGCGACTTGAGGGGGGTTAACTGTTGAGTGTACCATGGGTAGCAGATCGCCTGGAGCTCAACTCGCATGAAATCTCTTTGAGGGTATTCTCGTGGCGACTTGTCGCCAAAGCGCCAGGGGGAAAAAACGCAGACGACAAATCTCCTCGTGTGCCAGAGCCCTAAAAGTAACTAAAATATAATGTGCTGCTGCCCTGCACTGGTAAAAGCTGTGTGTTTGCTTCAGAAAGTCTACTATAATTTATATAAATAAGCTGCTATGTAGCCATGGGGGCAGCCATTCAAAGGAGAAAAGGCACAGGCACATAGCAGATAACAGATAAAACACTATTGTATTCTACAGAACTTATCTGTTATCTGCTATGTAACCTGTGCCTTTTCTCCTCTTTTCCAGCTTGAATGGCTGCCCCTGTGGCTACACAGCAGCTTATCATATAAATTATAGTAGTGTTACTGTAGCAAACACACCAGTTTTACCAGTTCAGGGCAACAGTGCCTCGGATCTATGATCTGTGCATTTATTCAGAGTGTAACGGGGATATTTAAAGAGAAGGTGGAATAGCTGATTTGCCGTGTACTATAACTTTTTTTTTTTTTCTTTTTGGATTTAGATGCCACAGTGTATGTCGGAGGCCTGGATGAAAAGGTGTCTGAGCCTCTTCTATGGGAGCTCTTCTTGCAAGCAGGGCCTGTAGTGAATACACACATGCCCAAAGACAGGGTCACGGGGCAGCATCAAGGTAAGATTGGCACCTCTTAACCATTATTTCTTATAGCTGTGTATAGGCAGGAATGGAGGGGAATGCTGTGGAGAAGTTGTTGCAATTTGTAACAAGAATGTTTTAGTCCCTCCTCCCCTGCCAGGATTTCAAATGATGCAGAAAGAGAAGAACTGTTTTGCAGCTGGATTTCAGCATATAAAAATGGTATTTATTCATGCTTTTTGAAGGAACAGATTACAGGGTATTTTGGGGGTTTCTGTGTGCGGGAAGCAATAGTTTCCACATCGTTTGATCATGGTTAAAGCAACATATCTACTTGGTCACTGTCTCTTCCCATTTGCCTGAATGGGGAAACACCACAGGTGTCCTGGTGAAAATGTGTGCTGGATCCAAAAGCATCAGGGTGAAGACACACAGAGCTACTAAGTAGCAGCTACTTTTTCAAGGCTACTAAACCCCAGAAAATCCCATGCCATAGACAACTGAGAATTGCCCCTGCTAAAACACACGTAGAGACAATTATCAGTAAATGACCAGCACTGTCTTTTTTTTTTTTTTAGTAGCCACAACAAGTAGCTGCTATTAGTAGTTCCATGTGTGTTCAACCTTAAGGCTGAAGACACACAGAGCTACTAGTAGCAGCTACTTGTAGCAGCTACTTGTCACAGCTACGGGAATAGACAATGCTGATCATTTGCTGATAATTGTCTCCGTGTGTTTTAGCAGAGGCAATTCTCACTATTGTCTGGCAGGGGATTTTCTGGCATTTAGTAGCCTTGAAAAAGTAGCTCTGTGTGTCTTCACCCTAAGTGTACATGCTTTGCATCTCACAGCAATAGTGCTTTTATGTTGTCCTTCCTTCCACCCCCAGGATCATACATCTTTGTTACTGTTAGTTGATAACATTGCTACAATATCATATGTGGCTTTGCTGAAAACAAAGGAATCATTCCTTTTTAATGGCGGGGTGGGTCATCAATTTCTAGCTATGGAAGCTGCCATGTTGCACTCCGTGCTGAGTATATGTATAGATAACAGACAGGTGATACAGTCTCTGATGGTTTGTTTCCAGGTTATGGCTTTGTGGAATTTCTGAGTGAGGAGGATGCCGACTACGCCATAAAGATTATGAACATGATAAAGCTCTATGGGAAACCCATTAGAGTAAATAAAGCCTCGGCGCACAACAAAAACCTGGATGTCGGCGCCAACATCTTCATTGGAAACTTGGACCCAGAGATTGATGAGAAGTTGCTTTATGACACCTTCAGCGCTTTTGGTGTAATCTTGCAGACCCCCAAGATCATGAGAGACCCAGACACCGGCAACTCCAAAGGTTATGCCTTCATCAACTTTGCCAGTTTTGATGCTTCGGACGCAGCCATTGAGGCCATGAACGGACAGTACCTGTGCAACAGGCCCATCACCGTCTCCTATGCTTTCAAGAAGGACTCCAAAGGAGAGCGGCATGGGTCGGCCGCAGAGAGACTGCTGGCTGCCCAAAACCCACTTTCACAGGCTGACCGGCCTCACCAGCTTTTCGCCGATGCCCCTCCACCTCCGTCTGTACCAGCTGTCATTACATCATTAACAAGTGCAGTTGCTGCAGGTGGGTATTTTTGCTTTTCAGCTGGCATTAAAGCAGGGACTGGTTGTGGGGCTGAAAGTGCCAGAAGTTGGGAGTTGTAGTTTTGTTACAACAGCAATGTTGAATGTTGACTTTTTTTTTTAATAAGATAGATGTCTGGCAAATCATCTGATCTCCCTGAAAGTTTGCAGGGGTTTTGGCCTTATGATCTTAAGTATGTACTGAATTAAGGGTTTTACTAAGTGAAGGATGTTATCTATCATGGAGAGTGTTAACCTTCTGGCTTTGTGTGCCTTAGTTAGACAGGCCAGCTTTGTTTTCTACAGGAATGAAACACAATGAATATTCTAGATATGTCTTGAAGGCAAAGCTAGCTAGGTAATCAATTCTGTCTGTCTGGGCACCAAATTGACATTTTATTCTCTATTGGTCTGGACTCAAATTTCCCAGAAATATTCTATGTAAGGAGCCATATAATAAAAATATAAGGGATAATGTACCTGTAAAAACATAAGGATATTAGAAGCCACTGGTTCTGTGACCATATAAAGGCACAAGGCTGCAGGCTGAGTTATACAGGGAACTCTGATTATCACTCATGTATTATAAGGGATAATGTACCCCCTACTGTAAATGATAAGGATATTAGCAGTCACTGAGGGGTTCTGTGACCATATAAAGGCACAAGGCTGCAGGCTGAGTTATACAGGGAACTCTGATTATCACTCATGTATTATAAGGGATAATGTACCCCCTACTGTAAATGATAAGGATATTAGCAGTCACTGAGGGGTTCTGTGCCCATATAAAGGCACAAGGCTGCAGGCTGAGTTATACAGGGAACTCTGAGTATCACTCATGTATTATAAGGGATAATGTACCCCCTACTGTAAATTATAAGGATATTAGAAGTCACTGAGGGGTTCTGTGACCATATAAAGACATGCTTTTCTGGGGCTGTTGATTGAATATTTGGGATTTTAAGTGCCGCGGTGCGAGCAATGTTGCATGGAAAGCAGTCAGTGTAGAAACAGAATGTTTGTTTCATTGTAAGAGTACAAATAAGCACCCTGCAAAGAAGCACTTGTTTATCTTCTGTCTGTTGCTTTCTGTGGTGACCCCAACAAAATATATGCACCAGGCATGCTATGAAGTGTCAGAAAACTGATAGACTTTTTCCAAGTTTTGGCATTGTAAATAGATAGTATAGGATTGCATTTACCAACAAAGCTGTTAATCATTGTGCCCTAACTTGATTCTCTTTTGCAGGCATGCCCACATTTCCTCCTGTCCCTCCACCTGGTGCAATGCCGCCGGGTATCCCACCCTCAATGCCGCCTCCTCCAATGTCTCCTGTCACAGGCGCCGGGCAAGCAGCTGCAGCTGCTCCTCAAGTCCCACTTCCTTTTCAGTCTGCAGCTATGCATCCAGGCAAGTTGCTTTTTCCAGTGATCATCTGAAACACAGGGTGTTTTGTGTAGTAGTTTAAGTGGCTGTCTGGCTGGGGGAATTGACTTTTACTTTACCTGTCAAAGAGGATTGGTTCTTCCTGTATTGTGTTTAGAACATGGGTTCGATTGATAGACATGATTTACAATAATTCTCTGCTTGCCAAGCTATAGGATGAAGAACATCTGAAAATCCCCTGCCATAGACAGTACTGAGAATTACCTCTGCTAAAACACAAAGAGACAACTATCTGTAACTGATCAGCATTGTCTATTTTTGTAGCCACAATAAGTAGCTGCTACTAGTAGCTCCATGTGTCTACACCCATAAGTTCAAACACTCAGTGCATTTAACTTCCAGTTAAAGCAGTGGCCCTGGTTAAGGTGGGACAGTCCCAAAGGTGTATGGGTTAAGCTGGAGCAGGGTGGGATTGGCAGGTTGTGTGTCTGTATAACTGAGGAGGATCAAGGGCATAACCTGTATTGTCAAATGAAGACAGTTGCTGAGAAACAACAAGGCGCTTCTGTATATGCCAGGAAAGTAAGAATGTGAATTTCCATTGGTTTATATTTCCATTAGCTAAAAATGAAGGAAAATCAGTCGACCCCTCTTGAACTTGATTAATATTATTCCTTTGGATCCGGTCACCCATTGCTTTAGTTCAAAAATCCTACTTTCTGTGTTTTAGTGCAGGCACATATAAGCACATAACTGATTCCTCCCACTCCCGGCACAGTGCTGAGCTTTTTGTAGCAATATGTAGGAGGCTTTGCAAAAACACACACGTTGGAACACACGTCTAAGCATTCACTTATTTAAAGGGGAACGACACCCCAAAACACTTATTTCCTGTATCTGTACAAGTGTAATATAACATTCCCACATCCCCACAGGTATGCAGATGCAGATGCCTCACCCCTCTATCCCAGGAGCATCGCCGCTTGGAACACGTCCACCTGGAATGGGACCACCAGGACCCCCTCCTATGGGAATGCCACCAAGAGCGCCACCGTTTGGAGCCATGGGTAAGTCCAACAATAGCTGTTCTCTCTTTTTATACCAATTAGTTGAAACACAGAATGTTTCACATTACATGGAGTGTTGCTGGCACTTTCTTTTGGCAGAGGATGGCATGGCTGAGCCAGATGTGATGGCACTACACACTGGCAGTGTATAGTGAAGGGGAAGTACACCTTCAGACAAGTGCAAAATTTAATATATTCCAAAAATAAAGCATGCAGTGCCTTGCAAAAGTATTTACACTTTTGAACACATTTTTCATTTTAATGATTCTAAATTGCTGTTTCCGGTTATTTAAACTCTTGAGCAAAATAAAATAGCAGAACTGTGCTGTTAGAACTAACACCAGGGGCTAAACATGTACCTACCCTAAGTTTACATAGATGAAAAGCAATTGCCATATTTGCTTAAAGATTGCCTCGGCCAGTGAAGGGTTAAAATAACTGCCATATGCACTGGATAAACAGTAGGAAAAGTAGGAAAGGAAAATAGTAAAGAACATTACCCAGAATTTAGAGAGAAAGTTGTATATGTAGTTTAGGATAAGGTAGAAAGTAATATCCAAGTGTTTGGGTGTCCCAGTAGGAATTGTGGGTTCAGATATCAGGAAGCAACAGCTATTCCAAACTAGTTACTGCCTAGGAAAGGGCATGGCTCAACTCCTCTGCCCAGAAAAGGAGACTTGTGAGAGAAGCCACAGGGAGGCCATTGATCAGTGTGAAGTAGATAGATATATTGATGACAATTGCATGGATGTAAGGCACAAAAGTAGCTGTTACTGCGTGAAACCACATCTGAATGTTGCCAGCAAGAAAGAATGAGCCAGATGTGATGCAGAAACATGGATACGTCTGGTTTTATGAATACTGCGCCACAGTATTGGGGAGGAGTTTGGTCCAGTTTACAACTTAATGTGTCACTGAATGTGCTTTTAACACAGGACATCTAGTTAGATGGCACACTTCCTTTATTTTCATGTTTTCTAATATTCACCCTTGTTTTCCAGGTCACCCAGGCATGCCTCCAGGTATGAGGCCACCACCCCTGATGCCACCATACAACGGGCCACCTCGACCCCCACCATATGGTTACCAACGTGCCCCAGTACCCTTACCCCGACCGGCCCCACGCCCACCAGCACCACCTCGACCTCCAATGAGGCTCCCTATGTCACAATGAATAGAAGAAATGGACTCCCCTTCAGCCTGTGTAACATGTTATCCCTACAGACCATCAGAACTTGTCAGCATTTAAGCCCAGTTCATTTCCATTTCAGATATAGCGGCCCCCCATCAGTTTGTTATTAATTCACATGTACAGGTGTACAGAATTGTTTTTGTAACAAAGCCCTCTGGGAATATCCCCATAGGCTCCTGTTGTCATTTTACATTCCATGGCTGGAATAAATATCAGTGCAGTTTTTATGTTATTGCCATGTAGGTATGTGAATTGCATTGCTTCAATAAATGGAAAACTCCATAGACATTTGATATTTCCCCCAATCTGCCATTTCTTTTTTTTTTATAGTCTTAAATCCTGTTGGCAAATTTTAATAATGGTTTTTGTAAAAGATTCAGTTGCAATAAAAACAAAGGAATAGTTGCTAATTGGGTGGATCTTTTTGGACAAGCACAGTTCATAAACATCTACATAATGATAATGATTTGGTAATTATGTGTTTTTAAAGCGATAAATCCAAATAAAAATGGGGTATATGTGCCTGGAGAAAATGTAATGTAGAATAATATGAAGGGGTGGGGGGTAAAGACTACCCCTGCACTGGTACAACTGATGTGTGTGTTTGCTTTACTTTGGATGAAGACACACGGTGAGATTAGTTGCTGTAGCTTTTTAAAAAGTCACCGACTAATTAGTGCACCATAAATCACTGTGCGATTAGTCACGGCAACTTATGTATTAGCCTATGGTGTTTAGTCGCCGCGACTATGCTCGACCCAATTGTCTTCGCCCTGATATAGTTTATATAAACAAAGCTGCTGTGTAGCCCTGGGGGCAGCCATTCAAGCTGCAAAGGAGAAAAGGCCCGGGTTACACCAGCGAATAACATAAGTTCTGTTATATACAATAGGATTCTACACAGCTTATCTATTATGTATCCTGAGCTTGAATGGCTGCCCCTGGGGCTTTATATAAAGTAGTAGAGTGTATGTAGCAAACCTGTCAGTATTACCAGATCAGGGCAACCGTACTCTTTAAAACACTGATTTTTAGATGTTACTGTTCCTTTAATACATAGTAAGTTGGGTTGAAAAAAGACATATACGTCCATCAAGTTCAACCATAATGCCTATATATAACCTGCCTAACTACTAGTTGATCCAGAGGAAGGCAAAAAACCCCATCTGAAGCCTCTCTAATTTGCCACAGAGGGGAAAAAATTCCTTCCTGACTCCAAGATGGCAATCGGACCAGTCCCTGGATCAACTAGTACTAAGAGCTATCTCCCATAACCCTGTATTCCCTCACTTGCTAAGAATCCATCCAGCCCCTTCTTAAAGTTATATAATGTATCAGCCAGCACGACTGATTCGGGGAGGGAATTCCAGAACCTCACAGCTCTCACTGTAAAAAATCCTTTCCGAATGTTTAAATGGAACCTCCCTTCTTCTAAACGGAGTGGGTGCCCTCGTGTCCGTTGGAAGGACCTACTGGTAAATAAAACATTAGAAAGGTTATTATATGATCCCTTTATATATTTATACATAGTTATCATGTCACCTCTTAAGCGCCTCTTCTCCAGTGTAAACAGACCCAACTTGGCCAGTCTTTCACCATAACTGAGACTTTCCATACCCTTTACCAGCTTAGTTGCCCTTCTCTGGACCCTCTCTAACTCAATAATGTCCCGTTTGAGCACTGGAGACCAAAACTGAACAGCATATTCTAGATGGGGCCTTACCAGCGCTCTGTAAAGGGGAAGAATAACCCCCTCCTCCCGTGAATCTATACCCCTTTTAATACAGCTCAAAACCTTGTTTGCCCTTGCAGCTGCTGCCTGGCATTGCTTGCTACAGCCAAGTTTATTATCTACAAGGACTCCAAGGTCCTTCTCCATTATGGATTTGCCTAGTGCAGTCCCATTAAGGGTATACGGGGCTTGCATATTTTTAGATCCCAGGTGCATGACCTTACATTTATCCACATTAAATCTCATCTGCCACTTAGCTGCCCAGATTGCCAGTTGGTCAAGATCCTGCTGCAGGGATGTCACATCCTGGATAGAATTGACTGGTCTGCAGAGTTTTGTGTCATCTGCAAACACTGATACATTACTCATAATACCCTCCCCTAAGTCATTTATGAACAAATTAAACAAAAGTGGACCCAGTACAGAACCCTGAGGGACCCCACTGAGGACCTTATTCCAAGTAGAGAATGTACCATTAACAACCACCCTCTGTACCCGATCCTGTAGCCAGTTTTCTATCCATGTGCAAACGGCTTCACTAAGACCAATAGACCTTAGTTTAGAAAGCAGTCGTTTGTGGGGAACGGTATCAAATGCTTTGGCAAAATCTAAATAGATGATATCTACTGCATCCCCACTGTCCAGCTTCTTACTTACCTCATCATAAAAAGCAATTAAATTGGTCTGACATGACCTGTCCTTCATAAAGCCATGCTGATTACTGCTCATAATAGCATTCTCCACTACATAATTTTGAATGTGATCCCTTAACAAGCCTTCAAATAACTTGCCCACCACGGATGTCAAACTTACAGGCCTATAATTGCCAGGCTGAGATCTTACTCCCTTTTTAAATATGGGAATGACATTCGCCTTCTTCCAATGTTAATGTTTCAAAAGGATTCAAAACTTCTACCCCATGATAGAAAAATGTATCATGGGAAGCTAATGTAACAGCTCTCGTGCTTTATGCCTAATTCTTGATATGTGTGTTAGAGCAATAGCCTCATGTTACTGGCATAATCCCTGTATAGTTTCCCTTATATACACAGAGTGCAAGCGATGAGAGCGCCTAATTGGGCCAGACAAATGCCAAACCGCTCCACTATTCTGCAGACTCATTACCTTGTTTAGCAGACAATGATACAGAGCTGTGTAATTGGCCCGGCCATAACTAAGCCATTACTTACATGGGAGAATTAATTTTGCTTGCTTATGTTATTTAATGAGCAGATGACGAGACAGTAACCTTGATACACAATGGAACCTTGTTAATTAGGGCAAGTTCATGTTTCCACAAAGACGCTACAAAGACATTTTTGCCATACCTTAGCCATGATGTGTTGCGTTGGGAAGCTGTACCCACAAAGTAGGGAAATGGCATTTTCTTCTTATTTGACACAGTAGCGGCTATTCAGCGTTACTTGTTCTGCAAGAAAGTTTTGCACAATATTTAATAAAGGACAAGTAAACCTGCTTAGGTTTAAGTAAGGCTTAAGGAACTGCTTAAGCTGGGCATTCACAGTAAGATTCGCTGGGCAAGATATGCCCATGTATGGGTGGCCGATGTTTGGATTAAAACAGCAGCTATAGGTGCAGTCTGCTTGGGGACCACATCAATGAGCCAATGTGGTCCTCGATCAAATGGAAAAATCAAACCTGCACGATCGAGATCTGGGCGATTTCTGGCAAGATGTCTTTTGGAAAGGCTTATGGTTCATGGACATACACAGGCTGATAAACTGCGGAATCGGTCTAAAGCAGTGCTGTCCAACTTCTGCGGTGCCGAGGGCCGGAATTTCTCTAGCATACATAGTGGAGGGCCGCTAATGGAAGCCAGTTTTGACCACTCCCCTTTTTGAAACCACACCCACTTCAAACCACACCTATTTTATCACAATGGTGGTAGCACAGCAAAATCCCAAATGCTTGGTCCTTACTGTGGGGATATCAACCATCATTCCTATGTGAAAGAATTATGTCATATTAAGATATACCCTTAAATTCCATATGCCTCCTCCTCCCCTGTGTATAGCACAGCAACCCCCAGTACATAATTACACACTTTAGGGACCATTTACTGACTATTTCCAACTGCTAACAAACTCCCACAACAAACCCCTGCCAGGTTCACCTCCCACAAGCAGCATAGGGCAAGCAGAGTATGGCACACACAGGCAGCACTCTGCCTGTCCTATGCTGTCTGTGTGTGCCGTACTCTGCCTGCCCTACCCTGCCTGTGTGTGCCATACTCTGCCTGCCCTACCCTGCCTGTGTGTGCCATACTCTGCCTGCCCTACCCTGCCTGTGTGTACCATACCCTCCCTGCCCTATGCTGCCTGTGTGCCATACTCTGCCTACCCTATGCTCCCTGTGTGTGCCATACACACAGGTAGCATAGTCCAGGCAGTACCTGCATAGGTACCTACAGTACCTATGTCTGAGGTGTGAACAGGTAAACAATGGGGGTGATTACAGCCTGAGCCTAAGGTGTGAACACTGCAGGGGGGTGAACAATGCAGGTATTAAAAGGTGTGAACAACACAGGGGATTACATTTTTAAACAATACAGGAGAATTACAGCCTGAGTCTGAGGTGAGAACCATGCAGGGGGGGCAGTTAATCTCAGTACTGATACCATTTAAAGCTTACACAAAGGTAAGCCATCAAAGCAGCCAGACAGGTGGGGGGCCACACAGAGGGGGGTCGCGGGCCGCATGCGGCCCGTGGGCCGCCAGTTGGACAGCACTGGTCTAAAGGACTGATATCGGCAGCTAAAATCTGTCTGTGTATGGGCACATCTAGGGTGGTTTTCTAAGCACTTGCAATTTTGTAACAACAGTGTCACCTGCTGGTCGGTTTCTGTAACTGCACAGATGGAGAGATATTCCATGAGAAGGAAAACAGAGAAGGGTTCTGATGTTGTTCTGCTCAAGAAAGAGATGGAAAGGGGCATTTGTGGCTTCTGATCTCTTTCCTGAGAGCAACATGAGAACCCTTTCCTGTTTTCCTT
The DNA here is from genome assembly GCF_000004195.4 of Xenopus tropicalis. NCBI lineage: Eukaryota > Metazoa > Chordata > Amphibia > Anura > Pipidae > Xenopus > Xenopus tropicalis. The sequence continues at coordinate 128,877,963 of NC_030684.2, read as the reverse complement.
CTGAAGGTATATCCCTCTTTCTGTACAGTTACAGGAACTGACCAGCAGGTGGCGTTGTTACAAAATTGTTAATATAACAGAAGTGCCTGCCTGTGGTTATAATAATCACTGAAGAGTTCCTAAAACATTGCTGCACACCTGTTACCACTTGACTTGCCCTATTATACGACGGTTCTGTATAATCTCAAGCAAATTGACATCCATTCATTCTTGACAGAGGGCAGTTTTGGCCCTATGTTTTTGGTTGATAAAAACACACTGCATTAGCCCTATACACCATTTTTCTTAAACTGCAATTTAGACCATGTCATCTTTGGGGATATAAGGCAAAAGGAAATATATTGTCATTTCCATTAGGAGATATTCATACTGAATTTCTAATTATCTGAATATTCCCACACACTCCTATTCCTCTTCTGGTGTGTGGTTCAAACCATTGCCCGGTGGCCAAGGTACCAGTTCCACACTGGGGAGCTGCAGAACCAAGAGTGGCTGAAGGAACAACTCAAAAGCAAAAAATACCAGCTGATATTCTCATCGATTTCTGTTATCTGCTCTACCCCATTAGGCTGATGGGGCCTAGCATGTATGTGTGCCTTGGCTTGTTTGTGTGCACTGTGACTCCTATGATCCCAGGGGGCGGCCCTTAGTACTTAAAATGGCAATTTTCTATTTATGATTACCCAATGGCACATACTACTAAAAAAGTATGATTTTCACCCCTGAAACAATGTAGCAGAAGCCAACTGCCTAACAGTCCTGGTGGAGACCTGACTTCTACTACATTGTTTCAAGAGTCAGATCCAAAAAACAGATTTTTTTTTTAATTGAATAGCAATTTCATTTACGATTAACTAAAACCACTGAACATCTAATAATACTGAACTCATCTCTAACATTTGTGTGGGTGAGCATTAGGGGAACAGTGATCACAACATGGTCTTCTTTGAGATAATGCTGCAGAGACAGCGCTATAAGGGAGTAACTAAAACGCTCAATTTTAGACGTGCAGACTTTGCCAGTATAAGGGCATCTCTGCAATGTGTCAACTGGGAAAGGCTTTTCATGGGGTTAGACACAGAAGGAAAATGGAACATCTTTAAAACATTGCTTTGCAAGTATACACAACAGTATATCCCCTTGTAAGCAAGGAGAGGCATCGCAAAGCAAAACCTTTATGGCTGAATAAAAGAGTTAGGGTCGAGGTTGGTAATAAAAAACGTGCTTTTAAAGCATTCAAGTTAGCTGGGACAGCGGGGACTTTCATCAGGTACAAGGAAGCAAATAAAGCAGCAAAAAGCAATCAGGCAAGCTAAAATAGAGATGGAAAGGGATATTGCAGCTAGGAGTAAAAAGAATCCTAAATTATTTTTTAATTATGTGAATAGTAGTAAATAGTAAATAATAAGCAGGATGGGGTGGGACCCTTGTTATAAGAGGGAGGTTGGTTGATGAGAATGGGGAAAAAGCTGAAATTTTGAACTCTTATTTTTCATCTGTCTATACATCTGAGGAGCCAGATAATGAAGGCTTCCCTTGTAATATGCCCAGTTCTAGTAATTTAGCTACTGACGCATGGGTCACTCGGGAGGAAATTCAAAAGAGACTTGAACATGTAAAGGTAAACAAAGGTCCAGGGCCGGATGGGATTCATCCCAGGGTATTAAATGAGCTGAGCGCTGTGATTGCCAAGCCTCTTCACTTAATTTTTCAGGATTCATTGAGGTTGAAAAAAGGGATCCCGTTCTCAACCTGAAAACTATAGGCCTGTTAGTCTGACATCAGTGGTAGGAAAGATTTGGAAGGCGTAATAAGGTATAAGATACTTGGATACATTGCAAGTCACAATGCTGTGAGGTTTTATGCGTAACAGATCTTGCCAGATTAATTTAATTACCTTTTATGAGGAGGTGAGTAGGAACCTTGATGCTGGAATGGCAGTTGATGTCATCTACTTGGATTTTGCTAAAGCGTTTGATACAGTACCTCACAGAAGGTTAATGATCAAATTAAGGAATATTGGCCTAGAACATAATATTTGTAATTGGATAGAGAACTGGCTGAAGGATAGATTACAAAGAGTCAGGGTAGGACTGGCTGCCAAGGCACTGGGAGAAAACCCAGTGGGCTCCATGGGTCTATTTTACTGGGCAGTAAAATAGAAAATGACTGATGAATGCAAGGTTATGAACTAGAAATAATATAAATGTGAGTTATACACTAAGGGGCACATTTACTAATCCACGAACGTCCAAAAAGCGTCCGAATGCGTTTTTTCCGTAATGATTGGTGTTTTGCGACTTTTTTGAGCACTCAATACGAAAAAGTCATAATGGCTATGAAAAAGTCGCGACAATTCACAAAATTTGTAATGGCTATGAAAAAGTCGCGACAATTCACGAAAGTCATAATGGCTATGAAAAAGTTGCGACAATTCACGAAATTTGTAATGGCTATGAAAAAGTCGCGACAATTCACGAAAGTCATAATGGCTATGAAAAAGTCGCGACAATTCGTGCAAGTCGTAATGGCTACGAAAAAGTCGCAAAATGTTCGTTTTCCAATCCGAATTTTTCCCATTCGATTAGTAAATTAGCCCCTAAATGGTAGTGTGTTGGGGGTTTCCTTAATGGAGAAGGATCTAGGGGGTTTTGTAGATAACAAGTTGTCCAATTCCAGGCAGTGTCATTCTGTGGCTACTAAAGCAAATAAAGTGCTGTCTTGTATAAAAACGGCATTGACTCAAGGGATGAAACATAATTTTGCCGCTTTATAGGTCCCTGGTAAGGCCTCACCTTGAGTATGCAGTGCAGTTTTGGGCTCCAGTCCTTAAGAAGGATATTAATGAGCTGGAGAAAGTGCAGAGACTGCAACTAAACTGGTAAAGGGGATGGAAGGGTTAAACTATGAGGTGAGACTGTCAGGGTTGGGGTTGTTTTCTCTGGAAAAGAGGCGCTTGCGAGGGGACATGATTACTCTGTACAAGTACATTAGAGGGGATTATAGGCAGATAGGGGGGTACTTTTTGTAGTTTATTTAATTATTTCAGTTTTTGTTTAGCAGCTCTCCAGCTTGGAGTTTTAGCAGCTATCTGGTTGCTAGGTCCAAACTACCTTAGCAACCAGGTAGTGGTTTGAATGAGAGACTGGTATATGAATAGGAGAGGACATGAATACAAAAACACGTTATGAAAAGTAAAAATAACAATAAAACTGTAGCCTCATGCAACAATAGTGTTCTGGCTGCCTGCTGGCTTTCAGCGACCCCCATTTAATGCCTATAAGAGGGGCCTGGATGAGTTCTTGAACAAGCAGAATATCCAAGGCTATTGTGATACTAATATCTACAGTTAGTATTGATGCTGGTATTTATAGTCTGTATATGAGTGTATAGCTAGGTCGCTATGGGTCTGTATACATGCACTAGGGTTTGCTTGGAAGGGTTGATCTTGATGGACTTTGGTCTTTTTTTCAACTCAACTTAACTATGTAACTATATAACTATAAATATTCTCTGTATTAACAAGTTGCTTAGAATGACATTTCTGCAGAGGAGACCCTTTTAATGCCACCCCCCATGGGGCCCCAGACTTTCTACCCCTGCCTTGGCACCTACCCCTACATAGTTAATTGTAAAAGGAATAAAGATGAAACAACCCCCTATAAGATGAGCCATACGCATTGCTATAAATACACACACCCTGGGAAATGGGTTCTAAATGTACTCATTCTTGGCACCAACCCTTCTGTGCCCCCTTATTGCTATCAGTGGAGTTATCACACCATCACACCTTAGCCCTGTACATATGTGCCTTATTCATTGTATTCTGTCCCCTAGCACCTTCCCCTCCCCATCCTGCTCCCATTCCCCCCTCCCTGACTCTGCACCTCTCCCCCCATCATGCACTGCTCAGCCAGTAGCCGCCTGTCAAGCTGCAAGCGCCTAATAATAACCTACAATTTGTCAGGTTATCCTTCTTCAGTGCATTTAAATGAGGCACATTAGGGCAGGCACCATTGGGTGGATGGGGGAGGTAGCGGAGAGTCGCTGCTGACAGCTGGAGGGCTAAAGCCAGGCTGCAAGACTGAAACAACCTGCCAGGGCACTTGTCTGCTCCAGAGCTGTGTGTTACAATCCAGGAGGCTGGCCTCGGAGAGACATTAACATAGAAAACAGATTGTTCTTCCCTGCTCTCCCCCCCTACACTGGTGTGCGGAATGGTTTCACCCGATGCTCTGTTGTAAGGGCAGGAACTGGCTCAGCTCTCAATCTGGTACCCACACTCTCATCCTCCTGCATCCTCCGCTCAGCATCCTCCGCTCAGCATCCCACCGGCTGCTCTCCGCACAGCACCCCAGCCCTGGCCTTCCAGGGGGCACTGACCTCAAGGTAAAGAACATATATACATATATATCTTTCTATATATGCCCTCTCTCTGGGTTTATTTGTACAGTCTATTCACTTCTGTACCATGCTGTGGCCATTTTGTCCTAAAAATCCTTGGCCCTATTAAAATAATTTGGTGGATCTCTTGCAGCCGAAGCCTCATTGGTCGACTTCTTTATTCCTAGATGTAAAGAAGGATTGTCCCCTGAGCAGAGCATAGTCCTGTGTGTTTGTAGGGGTTTCCCTGTGTCAGTGTAAAAATGACCTTGGAAAATGTAGACGAATACAACTGACAATTGATAAATCCTTTTCCCATTGGAGCATATTCTATGCACCCTGGATAATATGGAAATCTAAGCAGTGTTACACAGCACCGAATGTTCCCTTCATTCATTCCAATCTGAGGCATTATACACGTGAATGGCACATTTGTTGTGAATGGATCGTTTAGGTTTAATGGTTAACGAAGCCCGGATTTTGGTACAATTAGGCATTGTCTTTCCTTCATACATATATTCATACAATACAGTTATATGTAAGGCAGGTTCTGTTCATTTCCATCTGAAATCTGCAGTAGGAATGATTATTTGCCCACCCCCTTGTTTGGGGGGCACATTGGAAGGCTGATCTGTCTGGTCACACTGGCGGTACTGGCGGCCCAGTTGGACTGCTTTATAGAATATTAAATATTGATTTTGTTCTGTTGTTCTGGTGACCTTGATGTTTTGGACCCAGTCTTTTATGGTGGGAGGGGGGGGAGCCCATGCTTTAATACAGTCTGTACAAACTCTCTCTCTCTCTCTCTCTCTCTCTCTCTCTCTCTCTCTCTATATATATATATTTAGCTATATAAAGAGATTGAGAGAGAGAGAGAGAGAGAGACAAGGACAGCAAAAATGTGGGGTCATTTATGTGCCCAGAATTAATGGAAGCCCCCCCTTTTATCTGTTGCTCAGCCACAGGCATATAAAGCACAGTCTGTGTATTAATGAATAGTGTTTTCCCTGTGGAATCAAAAGAGACGTCTATTCTAGAATGCTTGCGTTTATATTCATTATCACAGATATTTTTTCTTAACCCTTTTAGTGCCGACTGCCATAGCCCCTGCATGTTGCCAGCACTGTGGCATTATAATGATAATGATCTATGCCGTGCCACCTGTGTACGAGCAACAAATAGGCATTAGAAGTGTTCACTTTGCTTCACAGCTGTCTTTAGGGGGTCCATATAATGCCCTGGACCCAAAAAATAGTATAGGAGGATAAGATGGCAACAGTAGGGCAAGATGGAGACTGTAAGGCAAGATGGCAGTAGCAACACCTATTATAAGTGTGGAACCAACCTGCAGCCCATTAGTTGTTGAAAGCTATTATGGGCGCTGGGAGTTGTAATTCAATAACAGCTGGAAGGGCCTAGTATGGATTGTGCTTTTTATATACATAATGGGGTCCCTAGGCCTCAGCATCACTAAATATAGATATAATAAACATACTGCACTAGCAGTGATTGCTTATGTGATACCGAGCCATCGGTAGCCCTAATACACAGTATTTGTGACCATCATTTTGTTGAAATGCCAGGGCTGGATCATTACCTGATGGTGCTATCTTTGGACTGTAGTGCTATTGCAAACCCTAGAATTCCATTCTTCTACTAATAAGGGATTCTGGGAGTTGTAGTCCTACAAGAGCCAAAGGTGCACCGTTTCTGCTTTATTGTATAAGTCACGTTTGTGAATGTCACAATTCATATTTGAATGTTTGCTGTCTATTTTACGCCTGGGTGGCCGAAGCCGTGGCCCAGAGCCAAGGGTATATATATATATATAATAATACACGCACACGCCAGGCATCATATGTGTTTCCTTAATGAGTCTGATGAAAGCACAGGACTCAGTAACCCAATCACTGAACCAGTTAATCAGCTCCGTTTCCATTTCTCCTGCTCAGGAACAAGAGCACAGGGTTCCTGGGTTCCTAATGCTGTGAATCTGATTGGTTTCCCCTCAGTGTAATGTGGCAAATGAACCTTAGCAGGGATTTTATAACTCCCAAAAGCCCCAGCAGCTGAAGGGAGTTGACATTTTTGCTCATACAGTTGTGTTCAGAGGGCTTTAAACACACTACTGGTAGCTGCCATGTAGGCAATGCCAGCAGTCATGTGACAGTCAGGTGACTTCAGTGCTCACAGAGTAGGTGGATCATTGGGCAGAGGGAGGAGCCATAGGGGCGAGTTTACCAAGATTGGAGATAGATATCTCCGGTGATATTGCCCATAGCAACCAATCAGCAATAAGGTTTGAACAGTCACCTACAAGTTAGAAATCAAAGCAAAGACCTAATTGGTTGCTACAGGCAACATCACCGGTGATATTTATCTCCATTCTTAGTAAACACACCCCATAGACAGAATTACATCTCCAGAGATGTCGGTTAACCCCATGTCATTGCCATAGGGTTCTGGACTGGAATTATGAAATAAGGTCTTAAAAATGCCCAGAATTGGTCATTATCACCCTAATAATGATCTTAGCTGGGTACATACAGGCAGGTTTGGCCACTAATGATCATAGGCCAGAATGGCTGCACACAGTTACATAGTATACTGTAGACCATGAACCAATCATTTAGCAGTAACCTGCACTATGTGATCAGGTCTAGAATAGACCCAGTATTCAAAAGTCCACCAGGGACCCCCTACTACTATTTCTAGATGAAGGCAGTACAATGTAAGGCCATTGTGCCCTTGGTTCTTATGGACAATGAAGCTGTCTCCAATATCTGACAACCCCCAGTGTGCGGACAAAGGCTGCAAGTGTGATAACAGTAGGTTGGGGGTGATAGGCAATGTGTCAGCTTGGTCCTTGGAGAGTTTATCAGAGCTGTGCAGGCCAGACACATGCGAGTGCCTTGAAAATGTCATGTTCTACATAATGTGGTAGGTCGGCACTGCCGGAAAGGTTATATAGAAAATGTTTATTTCTGCTAGATAATATGATAAAACACCCATCCTTGAGATAGGCTGCATCTTTCAGCCATTAGCATTGGGGCAGAAGGGACCCTTTGGGGGCAAAACATGGATAACCCCCAGAAACAAAAACTAGCAGAATGTAATGTAATTGTGATATTTATTACTATATTTATTTCAATTGCTCATATTCTTATTCAGTTGCTAGACTGTCCGTCCTGTATTCTGACAAATCCCCCGTTGCTAGCACTGGTCTGCCTAGCAATCAAAAAGCAATTTCCATGTTATTTCATAGATGTTACTTGATATTTGGTGGGGCTTATTTATCAGGAAGCATGGTGGGTCTTATTTATCAGGAAGCATGGTGGGCCTCATTTATCAGGAAGCAATAGGGGCGTTTATCATCATCAGACAAACTGCGTCAAAAATCAATGGAACCTTCCCATGATCAATATGGAGCAATTAATTGGCCCCAGGCACCCTGTTTCTTATTGCTGACCCTGTGTGCCTGTGCAAGAATGTATGTATTTATATGTTCCATAGCTGCTCAGCACACTTCAAGCAATGGCGGTTTGAAATACAAGGGGGTATTCAGTACAACTGCACTGCTAGCCTAAACCAGATGCAGAACAGCACAGCTTAAGGGCACAGGCACTGGGTTCTTGGGTTACATCTGACCAAGGCAGCGGAAGAATCAGATCAGCTGCAAGGGTTCCGTATTATTGTTATTATAATAATATACTGCTTATCTTTCTACTCAGACTCCCTCAGACCCTCTCCTGGTTGCTAGGGTAATTAAGCCCAAGCAACCAGATAGCAGTTGAAAATTCTAAGGTTTAAAGGTGCATATAGGACATAAAGATGTAACTTGTAATGGGCCTATTCACCAACTATTGCATCTAACTGTGGGCAAGGCTGGCAATCCCTGTATGGGTACTTCGGTCCTAGGAAATTGTGATACACTGGAGGCAGGCAGCATACTAATTTGCACAAACACATGACATGTACATATTTTTAGGGTATTTCCTAAATCACATTGAATTAGCATCTCTCCAGCTTCTCTGAACTACAAATCCTATAAACCTCGGTAACACCCACAGTCCATTTGCCCCGGGTTCAATACCAACTAGAGAGCCACTAATTTATGTGCTGCTTGCTAATATTTTCCTTGAACTACGGCAGTAAATTGCAGCTTTCTGGCCAGGAAATGGCAGCCCTCAGCTTGTAAATATCTATTGCAGTAAGCAACTTGTATACCAATATCTGTGTATGGCATACTATATAGTGATAGAAATATGTATAGGATCAGTGTCCCTATAAGCCAATTTCTGCTCGCTCTGAAGATTGTGCTTTAAGCTATGGAGGGAATTGTATCTGCTTCCCTTGGTTACTATGCAGCTGCTCATGTTTTATGGCCGTGCTTTCCACAAAAGAGCTGTCAACGTCAGTAAATCTCTAGGAAGGCTGAAGGTTACCATTGTTCATTCACGCATATGTACTAACAAACAAGGGACAGGTGTAGCAGCAACATCAGCTTACTCCCATGTTTATCATTTCTCTTGAATATTTAGCCAAAGGCCTTAAAAATGCAGAATGAAAAGTGTAAACCAAGACCCTAAAGCTGGCCTGACACGTATATATGATTTTCGGTGTGTGTATGGGGGCCCGCTGATCTCAACTGACACCCATTTCCTGAGCATATTGGTCGGCTCACAGACTGGGCATTGGTGGGTTTATGAAATTAAGAGGAGCCATAGAAACAGAAAGGTGGCCATGGCCCCTGCATATTGTATCCTTCCATTCACCCTGGAAGCCAATTGGTCAGATTAAGGAGCTGTAGTGGGTTAGAAACCAGCAGGACCAACCAGGTTGCGGGTAGGATTTTCAGATGTGTCTTGGGTCGCAGGTCTTCGGATCACTGGTTGTGGATCTTATCCATATTTCTTATCTTATATTATATTACCTATACTATCTATATTATTTTATATTACCTATATTATATTACCTATAATATCTATATTATTTTATATTACCTATATTATATTACCTATAATATCTATATTATTTTATATTACCTATATTATATTACCTATAATATCTATATTTTACTGCTTTAAACATTTTGTAAACATGTTTTTCCACCCCCACCCAATTCTGGTTTGCAGCAACAGCAGTTTAATGGTGGTCAGCAGTTTGCAGACTGGGATATGGATAAGGCAGGCCGGTAGCGGGTCAAGGCGAATAAAAATGTGGGATGCAGGCCATGGGTCCAGGTCAGGTTTGAGTCTCAAAAATTGGTTCCACGCAGGACTCTATGTCAGATACCTATAAGTTCCAGCCTGCAAATGGCCGCCCTTAGATCAGGCCTGATGTGCCGAAAAGCACATATAGCACAGAAAAACTGAGAAAAATGGTTTATAGTGAAAACAAGGTAGTACCGGACTTGTGCAAAATGCGTGAGAACAGTGTTTCAGCCACCTTGGCCTTCATCAGGTGCTGATAAGCTGTGCTAGTGTAGCTAAATTGAAAAGACTTAAGCTGGCCATACAACTACTTTTGATACTAGTGTTTTGGCCAAACCAGACTGAGATTCAAAACAGGCCCTGGCTTTTCAAGTGCACAGAAGCTGAAACAGTCTTCACAGGCCCTATGAATAGTCTCCATCTATGGCCCTACAGATTGCCAGTCTGGGCCTAGTGTTGGCTGGAACAATCCATTTATTTGCACTTTGACTATTGGTCAGTTTGTCCATTGGGCAGGTGCGAAAATTTAATTTGTGCATCATGTCAGCCAGTGCACGGTGCATATAAGGAAGTGACACGGCGTTATAGCTCCTCACTTCCTGTCATTTAGATTGTTGGCCCCAGTGAACGAATGGGACAATAGGTGGTACACAATGGGGCACATTTATTAACACTGGACACAAACATCACCAGTGATGTTGCCTATAGCAACCAATCAGCGATTAGTTTCGAACGGTCACCCACAAGTTAGAAAACAATCTTGTAGGTTTTCAGATCTGATTGGTTGCTATGGGCAACATAACTGGTGACGTGTGTCTCCAGTGTAAATAAATACACCCTAATATGTATTGGCCTAGAACAGTGATCCCCAACCAGTGGCTCAGGGGCAACATGTTTCTCCCCAACCCCTTGGATGTTGCTCCCAGTGGCCTCAAAGCAGGTGTTTATTATTGAATGTCTGGCTTTTGGGCAAGTTTTGGTTGCATAAAAAACAGGTGTACTGCCAAACAGAGCCTTCTGTAGGCTGCCAGGCCTCATAGGGGCTACCAAATAGCCAATCACAAACCTTATTTGTAACCCCAGGAACATTTTTCATGCTTGTGTTGCTCCCCATCTCTCTTTACATTTGAATGTGGCTCACAGGTTAAAAAGGTTGGGGACCCCTGGCCTAGCAGGTCTCTCAAGATGGCTTCCTTATGTGTCACTAAAGGCTGTATTATAATGTAAATATGGGCCCTAAAAAATAAATGAATTTCCATATTTGTATGTTTGTAAGGAAAAATGCTGGCCCCCGGTGCCTATTTATAACCCATTTTTCACGTTACTCTCGCACGGATACGCACAGCCCTCCCCCCTCACGCTGTTCCTGCAGCCAAGGCTAAGAATAGATCACTAGGGGAGAACTGATGTAACATGGAGTTGTGAAGCCACACAGCAGTGCTTTAATGAATTGCTTATAAAATCTGTCTCGGCTACAAAAAAAGCATTAGAAACCTCACAGGCTGCATCCAGACAAGGAATTATATGTAGCGGCAGCCAGCGGGATTCTCAGAGATGTGGCCCTTAGTGCTCTGGCTCTTCATAATCATAATTGAGCCCAGAGACGTGTATACTGACATGGGTATTTCCCCTGTACTGAGCGCTATTCTTCTAGACAGGAGCGGGCTGAGCCGACCGGGCGCCCTAGGCTTCCCGGTCAGGAGCCTCGCCCCTGCACCCTGCATTGCGCAAGCACCCCCCCTTTTGGTTTGGCGTGCATGCGCAGTTTGAGAATCCCCCCCGTTTTGTTTGGCGCGCAGGCGCAGTTTGAGAGTGGAGCGGGGCGATGTGCGGATTGCAGACTAGGGGTAGGCAGGAGAGGCTGCCTGGCACCCCCCAATCATTGCGCCCTAGGCAGCTGCCTCTTCTGCCTACCCCTAGTTCCGGCCCTGCTTCTAGATAATATCAGGGTACAGTGAAGCTAAGGGGACCATTTAAGCTGATGCCTCACGCGGCGTAGGGCTGATATTTTTGTCAAGCCTGCTACTTGTGCCTGCACTCGAATGAATGAGATACGCTCGGGTTCAGGCACATGTAGCCGAAATACGCATAAAAACATGAGACTTTGCATTCTCTCGCGCTTTTATGCGTATATCGGCTACATGTGCCTGCACCCGAGCGTATCTCATTCATTCAGGTGCAGGCACAAGTAGCAGGCGTAGAACTGTATTTTCGCCAAGCGTTTTTCCGCTTGCCGAAAATATCAGCCCTACGCCACGTCTGGCATCAGCCTTACTAACATTTTCTTTAAAAACCACAAAAATCCATTACTACAAAACTTCACCATCTAAAAGCTGTCAAGGTCATGTAGAAGTAAAGTTATTTCATTCGTGGTTTTAGAGATGTTTGAATTTTTTTGTTTGTTTAAATTCCACAGAGATTCGTGGAGAAAGGTAAAAGCCCCAGTTTGGATCTTTTAATAAATGACTAGACATTTGTGGTTTTAGTAGAAATGAGTATAGTCCCGGGGGCTAAAACCCAGGAAAATGAGAATGTTAATAAGAGGATCTCTAAGTGAATAAGTATAGTAAGTATTAAACAAGGGCTAAGCAATGCACATGTATTCCCATGCAAAAATTGGGCCCCTTCCCATAATTAAATTCCCTTAACAACTGTATCTCTCTACACATAGATCCTGTAACCCAACATGTACAACTTTGCATTTGCACCTTTATTCTGCAGTTTTCCTAACCTTGTACAGGTATGGGACCCATTATCCAGAATGCTCGGGACCAAGGGTATTCTGGATAAGGGGTCGTTTCGTAATTTGGATCTCCATAAGTCTACTAAAAAATCAATAAAACATTAATTAAACCCAATAGGATTGTTTTGCATCCAATAAGGATTATTTATATCTTAATTGGGATCTATTTCAAGGTACTATTTTATTACTACAGAGAAAAAGGAAATCAGTTTTAAAATTCTAAATTATTCGGAGCTTTCTGGATAATGGGTTTCTAGATAAGGGATCCCATACCTGTAAAGGAAACAAACTTTATGCCTATACAGCCTGCAGCTCCAGTGGAAGGAGGTGCAGGTTGTAATCAGGTGATGGAGGTATAGGATAGGTGAACATTACCTTCAATAAACTTCAGTACTTTGGTTTAAACCAAAAGACAGAGTAATGTGGTACCTTACACTTTATGTTTTCTGCCCTTTTTTCCCTCCTTTAAAGCAGTCTGAGGAAGCAGTTATCCTGATACTATTCATTTGCTGCTCGGAAGCCTGCAATCAGCTAAGGCAGGAAGTGTGCAAAGTAATTGCTTCCCTTTGCCTGCTATAGTATCATTGTTAATATATATTTTAGCCTCGTAACCCTGACTGTTTAGATGAAGCCCTGTGGGTATGGCCTTATGATAAATTAATGTATGAATGTATATATATATCTGGTTCAGCATCCTTATAATGCTCCCAAATTTGTGCTTTGCATTTCTGTATAGTTGGGCTCGGTGCCACTTAGTCCTTCCTGTCTTCTGGACCAAGTCATACAGGGTCTACTCAGAGAGATACTGACACCCTGGGACCACTATTATAGTAATTATATAAGGATTGTGCCAAATGGTATAAGATTTTAAAAACAAGGAAGGCCTGATTGGAATTCTCCTAGGCTTGGGCCCACTAGGGCCTGGACCCACCATGAAATGAACGTTGATACCCTGGTAGGCCAGTCTGAAACTGGTCATTTTATTAGAACTTTACAAGGTATGGACACTAGACCCTTTACCTCATTAATGTTTGTGTTTACAAATCTTCTATCCATTTTTGGTCCTCAAAGGAACCAAGTCAGACTGGGTCTGTCTAATTTATACCCCCCATTGCTGTAGGTTGTCAAACACTTACAGAAGGCGTATGGATTACCTACAATCCAGACCCTGGGACTATTAGATTGTAAGCTCTATTAAACAGTTTTAGTAGAGCCTAATGCCGTTCTTTCTATCAAAATGGTAATGGGTGATTGCTTTGTGGGCCAAACTGGACATTGGCCAACTGAGGTATTTTGTTGGCTTCCTATAAATTGGGGTGAAGTGCTGAAAAAGGGGTTGTTCACCTTTAAATGATCTTTTAGTGTAACATAGGCATTGATATTCTGGGACAATTTGCAAATGGTGTTCATTCTTTATTTTTTGTGTTTTTTTTAGTTATTTAGCTTTTTGTCCATCTGCTCTCCAGTTTGGAATTTCAGCAGCTATTTGGTTACTAGGGGTCTTGTTTACCTTAGCAACCAGACAGTGTAAGGCAATGATGGCTAACTCAGAGTTAATGCCACTGGCTAGCTGCTGGCTTCAAGAAGTGACGTGATTTGTAAGTCCACAGAGTGCTGCCCAGCAGCCAAGCCTGCTTCACCCCAGACCTAGTCATCATGGAGCTACAGGGATAACCCAGCCACACTCTCACATCAGCCATCCTTGCGGAACAATTGGCTGCGCAATTTAACGGAGCTTTGCCTTTCAAGCCCAGTGTGCATCACCACTCATTCCTTCTTTGCTGGGTCTGCAGGGAGCAGTGATAAAGAATTATATCTCACTATGTTGTGGCCGCATTAAAACTGCTGTGACGCAGTATGATTTAATGGGAATGTACACGGGGCTCCAGAAATCCTGCAGGAGAGCAGGAGATAAGCTGGTTTATAGTTATTCTGTGTTGGAAAAAGGCTGGAAAAAGCCATAAAAAGACTTATCCACTTTAACCCTTTTCATGCACACAAAGCCATAAAACAATCTAGTTAAGATGTACACCAGGAGGTATAGTAGGGAGAGATGGTGCCTATAGTAGCAGTGGGGGGATAATAGCCTCTGGGAAGGGACTGGGGCTGTGGGATAGCAGGTATAATAGGGAGAGATGGTGCCTATAGTAGCAGTGGGGGGATAATAGCCTCTGGGAAGGGACTGTGGCTGTGGGATAGCAGGTATAGTAGGGAGAGATGGTGCCTATAGTAGCAGTGGGGGGATAATAGCCTCTGGGAAGGGACTGGGGCTGTGGGATAACAGGTATAGTAGGGAGAGATGGTGCCTATAGTAGCAGTGGGGGGATAATAGCCTCTGGGAAGGGACTGGGGCTGTGGGATAGCAGGTATAGTAGGGAGAGATGGTGCCTATAGTAGCAGTGGGGGGATAGTAGCCTCTGGGAAGGGACTGGGGCTGTGGCATAGCAGGTATAGTAGGGAGAGATGGTGCCTATAGTAGCAGTGGGGGAATAATAGCCTCTGGGAAGGTACTGGGGCTGTGGGATAGCAGGTATAGTAGGGAGAGATGGTGCCTATAGTAGCAGTGGGGGCATAATAGCCTCTGGGAAGGGACTGGGGCTGTGGGATAGCAGGTATAGTAGGGAGAGATGGTGCCTATAGTAGCAGTGGGATAATAGCCTCTGGGAAGGGACTGGGGCTGTGGGATAGCAGGTATAGTAGGGAGAGATGGTGCCTATAGTAGCAGTGGGGGCATAATAGCCTCTGGGAAGGGACTGGGGCTGTGGGATAGCAGGTATAGTAGGGAGAGATGGTGCCTATAGTAGCAGTGGGGGGGATAATAGCCTCTGGGAAGGGACTGTGGCTGTGGGATAGCAGGTATAGTAGGGAGAGATGGTGCCTATAGTAGCAGTGGGATAATAGCCTCTGGGAAGGGACTGGGGCTGTGGGATAGCAGGTATAGTAGGGAGAGATGGTGCCTATAGTAGCAGTGGGGGGATAATAGCCTCTGGGAAGGGACTGGGGCTGTGGGATAGCAGGTATAGTAGGGAGAGATGGTGCCTATAGTAGCAGTGGGGGGATAATAGCCTCTGGGAAGGGACTGGGGCTGTGGGATAGCAGGTATAGTAGGGAGAGATGGTGCCTATAGTAGCAGTGGGATAATAGCCTCTGGGAAGGGACTGTGGCTGTGGGATACAGGTATAGTAGGGAGAGATGGTGCCTATAGTAGCAGTGGGGGGATAATAGCCTCTGGGAAGGGACTGGGGCTGTGGGATAGCAGGTATAGTAGGGAGAGATGGTGCCTATAGTAGCAGTGGGGGGATAATAGCCTCTGGGAAGGGACTGGGGCTGTGGGATAGCAGGTATAGTAGGGAGAGATGGTGCCTATAGTAGCAGTGGGGGGATAATAGCCTCTGGGAAGGGACTGGGGCTGTGGGATAGCAGGTATAGGAGGGAGAGATGGTGCCTCTGTGCTTTTGAGTCTGTATGATGGACTATTTAGCTTTTATTTTTTTTAATGTATGTGTTGCCACTTTCTCCCTTTGTGCAATCTGTCTCTTTACAACTGATAGCAATGAGCTGCAACTGCCTACTACCGCCTTTGGAGTATCTACAGTAGAGGATATTTCACACCTGAGGTAGAAAGTGACCAACCAGGAGTTAGAGGGAGAAAGAGAGGATTTATTTTGAAGAGGCTAGGGAAATTTGTTTAAATGGGGTGGGTATTAAAGAGACAGCACAACTTGCTATAAGAGTCATCATATATGTAAAGGTGTATTTATCAAAAGGATGTTCTGAAGTGGAAACCTTGTGGTTTATTTGATAGTACTTAGTTATCATTAGAAAAAGGCTGTAGCTACATGGGATAGTCTCTAGTGATACCAAATAATGCAATAAACCAAACGTTATAAGTAGCATGAATTGACATCTTTATATAGAAAGGGAATAGGCCGACTATGTGGCCAATTTGTCTCAATCTGCTATTATGTTTCATGTTTCCTTTATTACTACTTGCAATAAACGCTGCTCATTACAGAAATGAGCAACAAGAGAGTCGCAAATGCTGCTCACTTTATGGGAAAAGGCAAATAATTCCTTGTGACGTTACAGGAGCATTATATGTTATATATCGGAACGGCTGGGGAGTGCTAAAATCCCTACTGCTCCTGAGCTCCTGGTGATATTACATTGCAATTGTGAAGTGGTACATAGTGTACGCTGGGCCCCGAGGGATCAAACAGTACAGAAAAAAAAATCAAGATTTCTAGGTGAGCTGAGTAATGCTCTTTGAGGCCTGAAGTGCCGAGATAGGCTTCTAATGATTCACTTCAGGGAGGCGGTTGGCTGTGTGTGGGCAAGCAGAGATATTATATTGGCTCCTTTACTACAGACAGAGGCAAGCAGATATATTATATTGGCTCTTTTACTACAAACAGAGGCAAGCAGAGATATTATATTGGCTCCTTTACTACAGACAGAGGCAAGCAGAGATATTATATTGGCTCTTTTACTACAGACAGAGGCAAGCAGAGATATTATATTGGCTCCTTTACTACAGACAGAGGCAAGCAGAGATATTATATTGGCTCTTTTACTACAGACAGAGGCAAGCAGAGATATTATATTGGCTCCTTTACTACAGACAGAGGCAAGCAGAGATATTATATTGGCTCCTTTACTACAGACAGAGGCAAGCAGATATATTATATTGGCTCTTTTACTACAGACAGAGGCAAGCAGAGATATTATATTGGCTCCTTTACTACAGACAGAGGCAAGCAGATATATTATATTGGCTCTTTTACTACAGACAGAGGCAAGCAGAGATATTATATTGGCTCCTTTACTACAGACAGAGGCAAGCAGAGATATTATATTGGCTCTTTTACTACAGACAGAGGCAAGCAGAGATATATTATATTGGCTCTTTTACTACAGACAGAGGCAAGCAGATATATTATATTGGCTCTTTTACTACAGACAGAGGCAAGCAGAGATATTATATTGGCTCCTTTACTACAGACAGAGGCAAGCAGATATATTATATTGGCTCTTTTACTACAGACAGAGGCAAGCAGAGATATTATATTGGCTCCTTTACTACAGACAGAGGCAAGCAGATATATTATATTGGCTCCTTTACTACAGACAGAGGCAAGCAGAGATATTATATTGGCTCCTTTACTACAGACAGAGGCAAGCAGAGATATTATATTGGCTCTTTTACTACAGACAGAGGCAAGCAGAGATATTATATTGGCTCCTTTACTACAGACAGAGGCAAGCAGAGATATTATATTGGCTCCTTTACTATAGACAGAGGCAAGCAGAGATATTATATTGACTCCTTTACTACAGACAGAGGCAAGCAGAGATATTATATTGTCTCCTTTACTACAGACAGAGGCAAGCAGAGATATTATATTGGCTCCTTTACTACAGACAGAGGCAAGCAGAGATATTATATTGGCTCCTTTACTACAGACAGAGGCAAGCAGAGATATTATATTGGCTCCTTTACTACAGACAGAGGCAAGCAGAGATATTATATTGGCTCCTTTACTACAGACAGAGGCAAGCAGAGATATTATATTGGCTCTTTTACTACAGACAGAGGCAAGCAGAGATATTATATTGGCTCCTTTACTATAGACAGAGGCAAGCAGAGATATTATATTGACTCCTTTACTACAGACAGAGGCAAGCAGAGATATTATATTGTCTCCTTTACTACAGACAGAGGCAAGCAGAGATATTATATTGTCTCCTTTACTACAGACAGAGGCAAGCAGAGATATTATATTGGCTCCTTTACTACAAACAGAGGCAAGCAGAGATATATTGACTCCTTTACTACAGACAGAGGCAAGCAGAGATATTATATTGTCTCCTTTACTACAGACAGAGGCAAGCAGAGATATTATATTGTCTCCTTTACTACAGACAGAGGCAAGCAGAGATATTATATTGGCTCCTTTACTACAGACAGAGGCAAGCAGAGATATTATATTGGCTCCTTTACTACAGACAGAGGCAAGCAGAGATATATTATATTGGCTCCTTTACTACAGACAGAGGCAAGCAGAGATATTATATTGGCTCTTTTACTACAGACAGAGGCAAGCAGAGATATATTATATTGGCTCTTTTACTACAGACAGAGGCAAGCAGAGATATTATATTGGCTCCTTTACTACAGACAGAGGCAAGCAGAGATATATTATATTGGCTCTTTTACTACAGACAGAGGCAAGCAGAGATATTATATTGGCTCCTTTACTACAGACAGAGGCAAGCAGAGATATTATATTGGCTCCTTTACTACAGACAGAGGCAAGCAGAGATATTATATTGGCTCCTTTACTACAGACAGAGGCAAGCAGAGATTTTATATTGGCTCCTTTACTACAGACAGAGGCAAGCAGAGATATAGTGACTCCCATGCAACAGACAAACAGAACCACACACACACTTCGTGCTGAGTGTGTATATACCTATAAGCCAAAGTCACCTGACCAGGAAGTGGGTGCATTTCACATGAAATGGCTTCAATATGAATGTGTTCAAATCAGACATGCCAATTGCCAACTCATTTTTGAAAATGGGATAGCCCAGTCTCAGCTCCCCATATTTTGCAACTGAATTAATGTTAAACTTTATAATTAAATAAAAACCCAAACAAAATTACCCCAGACACAGGCTGTAAAGGGGAGCATCTGGTTGATGTCTCTGGGAAGCAGGGTACATAAAGGGGTAAATAATCCCATATTCCAAATCAGTATCTATTGTAAAACCACAGGTGACTCCGTTGTACATTTTATGCACCAATGCACAGGCCACGACTGCCAATCTGTAGATTCTGGCAGAAATCTATTGGACCTGCAGGGATCTGTTTGGGTCTCTGTATACGTGAAAAGTCAAGACTTGAATGTCAATCTGGACTGTACCAGTAACCAGTACCAGTATATATTTATATATATAAATAAAGAACAGAGTGCCGCACACACAGGGACTTTAAAAAAGAACACTATATTAGTATATATATATATATATATATACTGTATATATATATCTGAAGACTTGCCAATATAAAAAAAAATTATAGTACAGCTTTACAGTAGTTTTTGAGAGTTATGGTACCCATACAGAACTAGTGTGAAACAATCTTGAAAAAAAAGATAAACCCTACACTGGTTTTAAATATGATCCTGGCCACTGTAGTTTATACGCACATTTATAAACACTTTTGGGCTCATTTATTAACCCTGGGCAAATTAACCCTGGTGCAATACCTCATAGCAACCAATCAATGTTTTGCTTTCGTTATTCCAATACAACAGACAGCTAATTGCTGATTGGTTCCTATGGCTACTGCATGGGGCAAATTTGCCCAGTGTTGGTAAATAAGGTCTAGATTAGAATGTCAGTTATAAAGCACGGTAACCCATGCTTTACTGAAAGTTACAGACTCCTTTCTAGCATTTATTTTTCTATGATTGTGTCCATAGTGTATGCATTTTTTCCCTTTTTAATAATATTACTATGTTTTGTTAAGGTGTGCATCCCAGAGAGATTTTGCCCCCCCCAAATATGTCAAATTCTAAATACTGCAGCAGCACTGCAAGCAGCATAGTAGGGGAAGTCACCTTGTGTGTATCTGAGGGAGATCTCAGCTCTCACTGCATACGTAGGCAGAGGGAGAGTGACAGGGGGGCTGCATGCGTGGGAGTACTGAGCTAGCTATGTGCGTAGCAAGAGGAGCTGAGATTTAGACTTTGTCGCTTTTACTGATGTCAGTACTGAAAACGTAACAGCTCAGTATGACTTAGTGTATGTATTATTCCTTGATAAGGAGAGAACCAATAAAATGTGAATGTGAATAATATTTATATACGCTATGGAAATAGAAGGCATGGATGTCTAACTGCTGTTTTATTTCAGGTACCAGTATCCTAAAACAGCAAAGTAGTGACATCAGGCATTAATAGGGATAATGTGCCTCTTCTAAAATGTGCATGAATATAAGACAGGGATCCCCAACCTTTTTTACTTGTGAGCCACAGACAAATGTAAAAAGATTCGGGGAGCAACGCAAGCACCATAAAAGTTCATGGAGGAGCCAAATAAGGGCTGTGATTGGCTATTAGGGGCCTCTATGCACCCTATCAGCTTACAGGGGCTTTATTTGGTAGGAAATCTTGTTTTTATTCAACCAAAACTTGCCCCTAAGTCATGACAGACGCATCGTTGGGACTTGCTCCACCCCTTGTCAATCTAACACCACCCCTTCTATCCCTCCAATCCCAGAAGGAATACACGGACACCAGATTTTGGATGAAAAGGGGCCGCAGAACATTTATTAACAACTGAAGTTTAATTTAAAACATACCATAAACAAATAGTATAACATAAACATATATAAACATATCAAACATAATATGAAGATATAATATACATATCATGAACATATGATAACTTAAACGTTTGTATAACAAACAACCGCAACAAACCAATAACTGCACAACGCCACTAGCGCTGCCAGCTGCCATCCTAGCCCGGGACCACCTACTCCTCAGCAAACTCACTTCCTGACACACCTCCTTACCCCTGAGGTGCCAGGCGAGCCAACTACCAATAACCATGCCACCATTGGTTCCCGGACTCAACTACCCCGCCCAACTATAAAACCAACTCACCTGTTTTGGGGAGGGAGGGTGGGCGTTCTCCTGTACTGCCTAAAATGGAACTGAGAGCGGGAAAGCACATACCCCCCTTATATAACCCCTACCTACAGCCATTCAAATCAACCAATCCCCAAGCTAGCTGGGAGTGGCTTGCTACCCCCCCGTCGCTGTCATGCCCCTGCCTCCCTACGCCCTGCTACGGGTCACCGGTCACTGGAATTCAAAAATAACTCCCTGGTTTGGGGGCACTGAGAGCAACATCCAAGGGGTTGGGGAGCAACATGTTGCCCAGAGCCACTGGTTGGGGATCACTGATATAAGACAAGGGATGCCTAGACATGCAGTGGCCATACACAAGCCAAAAAAAGCTGCTGACTTGGTCCAGGACTTGGCCATATATGGTGCCATCCAACAGGCCTGCACAACTGATATCTGGCCAAAAATTGGGCAGATATTGATCGGCAGGTTTGATTATGCCGTCAGATTGAGGACCAGATGTAATTGTTGATGACGTCCTTGTCCCGATAACCTGCAAAACTTTGTTTTGCTCTTGGGCCAAGCCATTCTATCAGCCTGATATTGCCCACCTCAAGGTGGAAAGATCAGTGAAAGATTCCAGAATCTCAATTGTGACATCAAATGCCTTGGTTACTTTGAAGCTTGTTGTAACTGTTAGCAGGTTAAACATTAACTTGCCTGTACCAGTGCTGACAGGTGATTGCCTTCTAATAAGGTCTAATAGCTTTTTATAAAGTGCAAAAAAATAAGCATAAAAAAATTGCACTGGAAAGTTATCATTAAATATTGGCCCAATGCTCTTGTATAATCAGGAGAAGGTCAGAGAGAAACCTAGCCAAGCTGAGTCTGCCTTTGATTTTAATCAGAATGGTGCATATTCTCCAGCACAATGCTAGGGACTTAGATCAATTAACACTTCAGCAGGTCCTTGAGAGCAAATAAAAGCCAATAAGGTAGGAGTCAGAGCGACAGCGCCGGTGGCTTCTGCTCTCGGGACTTAATGAATGGAAATTCTGAGCATTAGGAACATTTTACTGGCCTATGCTTGCTCTCTAGGGCTTTTTATAGTAGATAAACAAAGAAGGTAAAATGGTGCAGTCCAAATAAACGTTGCAAAGGACCAAAATGGGGTGCTCCCAAGCACATTAGAAGGGACAGTGTTATTTGCCCATACATGTCTACCTTTAGGGGTCAAAACTCTCCCTCACAGATGTTCTTGCTACGGCCCCCAATATTTTTCTTTATTGCTCACGTTGATTACACCTCACAGAAACAAAGCTAATTTCAGAAAGGTTTTAATTGTTTACGAACCTATTGCTCTTTTTATCTTCATAGAAGTAAGCAGGGCTATGCCCTTATATATGTCAGTTCCCCATCTCAAGGTTACACATGGCAGCCATGACAGTCACCCCCGATCAACAAATCAATGCAAATGGGGATCCTGAAATGTTAAACGGGGCAGCAATGATCATAAGTGCCTTCCCAGAATTTGTATGGAACTCTAGACCCTTCTATAGCACAGCACTTAAATGACTCAAGGGCAGAGGAAAAAGCTTTAAAGACACCAGGGACAAATGCTACCATTCTAAAATTCCTTCTCATTATTGATTGATGGCTGCTTGAAATATAACCCAATGTATAGTGGAAATGTTATGTTTATAATTTAATATATACCTTTAGCAGACAAATTTCAGTTTGGAGTTGCTACTTGTGCTTGTATCACCTAGGGCATGTTTCCAAAGACGGCTTAAGCATTTATTTATGACCACAACATGGCATTGCTTTATGGCAGTGCTGCCTGCATATAGCAGCATTGTATACACTGGGTGGGGAGGATGTGGTATCCTCTGGCAAGGTCCCTAGCAACAAGGAACTCAGATGTGCAAGCTAAGGAGCAGCAGGGGCACAAGGTGCTGGGGATCCCTTGTCTGATTAGTAATCAGTTCAGATAACATGACTGATCAGAAATCAGATTATTTCTCAGATATGCAGAAGGCAGACTATATTGCTCACTAAGCCAGCTATCCCTACTATTTGCCCCCTGAGAACTCCTGCTTATGGGGGTGCCAGGGTGTTGGGCTCACCAAGGAAATTGTCCCAATTTGCACCACCCTAAAGACAGCTTTGCTGACACAGCTCCATATGCTGCAGAGACAATTTCCCTCCCCGTGCCCAGCTCTTTGTGAGCGAGGTAATAGAAAACACACGTTTGTCACAGCAGGGAGGTGTGAATGCTGAGCCTGCGACTGCAGCAGTATCAAGGAGAACCAAGGGCATGGCCAATAGATTTCTTGATAAACTGCGGGCAGTTCAATGTTGGAATTACGACCCTACCACTCGCTTGGATCATGGGGGAGTATGGAAACTATTAACGCCATCAGAGTTCCCTGTATAACTCAGCCTGCAGCCTTGTACCTTTATATGGTCACAGAACCCTTCAGTGACTGCTAATATCCTTATCATTTACAGTAGGGGGTACATTATCCCTTATAATACATGAGTGATACTCAGAGTTCCCTGTATAACTCAGCCTGCAGCCTTGTGCCTTTATATGGTCACAGAACCCCTCAGTGACTGCTAATATCCTTATCATTTACAGTAGGGGGTACATTATCCCTTATAATACATGAGTGATACTCAGAGTTCCCTGTATAACTCAGCCTGCAGCCTTGTGCCTTTATATGGGCACAGAACCCCTCAGTGACTGCTAATATCCTTATCATTTACAGTAGGGGGTACATTATCCCTTATAATACATGAGTGATACTCAGAGTTCCCTGTATAACTCAGCCTGCAGCCTTGTGCCTTTATATGGGCACAGAACCCCTCAGTGACTGCTAATATCCTTATCATTTACAGTAGGGGGTACATTATCCCTTATAATACATGAGTGATACTCAGAGTTCCCTGTATAACTCATCCTGCAGCCTTGTGCCTTTATATGGTTGTGATATTATATGGTTCTGATGGCAAAGCCTTTGAATTTTCATTATGGTAAACCTAAACCCTTATAATAATGAATATATGCACATACACATACACACACACATCTGGAACCAACTGCATAGTGAAATAATATATTTCTTCTAGATACTGTATGTGTTTTCTGACACTGTACTCATCCATAGCCACATCATTCAATCCATAATGTTTATGCATGTTCCTTAATCTGCTTATTGCCTTCTCTGAGATGCAGCTATGGACCTGCAGGCAGGGATTCTGGGTAATGACATTTTACACAAAGCCCAGACTTGCATTTATACTGCTTTCGAAGCCACTAGATTTATTGTTCCCTGTTTGTTTGCCTGACAAGTAGTCTCTGATTGAGTTTCTGGCATAGGAGACTTTTACATTTAAACAGATTTGTGGTTTGGATGTCGTGCACTCTGTCAGAATAACCTAATTCTCTGTGATTACACTTGTGGGATATAGATTTTATAGAGTTTGTGCCTCTTCATTAAACCTCTGATTCTTGAAGGAACACATTCTTACCACTCATAATTCAAAAGACACTAGACCTGTGCCAGATTTGTTGTAATGTGTGACAGTCAGCTGATTACTAAGACTTCTGGGATAGGGAGTTTGCAGAAAAAATGAATAAGCGAACTTCAGTGTAATGGCAGAAAAATATTGTAAATAATAACTTACCAAGTACAGGTATGGGATCCGTTATTCAAAAAGCTCTGAATTACGGAAGGCCCACCTCCAATAGACTACATTTTAATTAAATAATTCAGATTTTTAAAACATTTTTCTCTTTTCTCTGTAATAATAAAACAGTACCTGTACTTGATCCCAACTAAGATATAATTACCCCTTATTGGGGGCAGAACAGCCCTATTGGGTTTATTTAATGGTTAAATGATTCTCTTTTCTCTGTAATAATAAAACAGTACCTGTACTTGATCCCAACTAAGATATAATTACCCCTTATTGGGGGCAGAACAGCCCTATTGGTTTTATTTAATGGTTAAATGATTCTCTTTTCTCTGTAATAATAAAACAGTACCTGTACTTGATCCCAACTAAGATATAATTACCCCTTATTGGGGGCAGAACAGTCCTATTGGGTTTATTTCATGGTTAAATGATTCCCTTTTCTCTGTAATAATAAAACAGTACCTGTACTTGATCCCAACTAAGATATAATTACCCCTTATTGGGGGCAGAACAGCCCTATTGGGTTTATTTAATGGTTAAATGATTCCCTTTTCTCTGTAATAATAAAACAGTACCTGTACTTGATCCCAACTAAGATATAATTACCCCTTATTGGGGCAGAACAGCCCTATTGGGTTTATTTAATGGTTAAATGATTCCCTTTTCTCTGTAATAATAAAACAGTACCTGTACTTGATCCCAACTAAGATATAATTACCCCTTATTGGGGGCAGAACAGCCCTATTGGGTTTATTTCATGGTTAAATGATTCCCTTTTCTCTGTAATAATAAAACAGTACCTGTACTTGATCCCAACTAAGATATAATTACCCCTTATTGGGGCAGAACAGCCCTATTGGGTTTATTTCATGGTTAAATGATTCCCTTTTCTCTGTAATAATAAAACAGTACCTGTACTTGATCCCAACTAAGATATAAATAATCCTTATTGGATGCAAAACAGTCCTATACTGTTGGCCCTTAGCATTCTGGATAATGGGTTCTATACCTGTATACCAGGAGTCAGTAGCGTAACTTTTGTGTGCCAGCCCTCCACCCCCTGCAAAAAAATCCGAGATGGCCCAACGCAAACAGTCCCTCCTCCCATACTGATAAAGGGTAATTTTTTTTTATAATATATCTTTAGAAATAATTTTTTTATTCCTGTTCCTGTCCTGTTGCTATCGTCACTGAGCTTAGCAACCAGGGATCTCTAAGGCTAATTGCCCGTGGTCATTTTCTCCACTGGTGTATATGATCCATGTGCCCTTAGCCTAAGGTCATTTTAACAACCAAACGGCCATTTAAATGACACACTGGAAGATGAATAGATGACATTTGAAAATAAATTTAAAAATTGCCTGACAAACAATACATTTGCATTTCAGTTACAGGGGGTCACTGACCCTTCCTGCTAGTCAGCATTTTAAATTCCAGTTCTGAGAGCAGTGCACTATGGGAGCTGCACGGTACGGCGCAGTGTATGTTTGCACGCTGGTACCACAGAACACTTTATAAAAAAAACCCCAAGAGAAGCGGCGTGCTAATTAAATGGATGATAATGCAAAATCCGGTGGGGAGAGGGTTAGAAATGATTGGTTAAGAGGATTGATTAAACGCTTGTCTTTACAGGTTTTTATCACTGACTGGGGTTGTCATGGCGACAGGCTGGGGAATCTCTGTAAGGCTCACAAACCGATGATTTAGCCCATCCCCCCCCACTCGCTGTGCCTTCAAGATGCTTATTTCCTCCTGAGGTGGAAAAATAGACTTGTTTTATTGAGGGAGATGGAAAATGCTTTTGATGGAAGAGGGTCAGCTGGGTGTGTGTGTGTGTGCGCACTGAGCAATGCAGTGAATGTGTCATTGCACAAAATGGCCCCACCGGAACAGTGGCGTTGTTGTGGGGCTTCATCAGAATAAAATGTCTCTTGTGTTTTCGAAAACCCCAATAGACTGGTCTTTTTTTTCTATTTATTTATTTATTTAGTGTTTTTTTTCTGCTTGCATGGCAACTTATTCCCTGATTGTCATGTGACTGTATTTACTTCCTGGTATGAAATAATGCACACCAATATATGTGGAAGTAGAAATGACCCCCAATAGACTGGTCTTACTATATTTATTTATATAGTGGCTTTTTTCTGCTTGCATGGCAACTTATTCCCTGATTGTCATGTGACTGTATTTACTTCCTGGTATGAAATAAAGCACACCAATATATGTGAAAGTAGAAATGACCCCCAATAGACTGGTCTTACTATATTTATTTATTTAGTGTTTTTTTTCTGCTTGCATGGCAACTTATTCCCTGATTGTCATGTGACTGTATTTACTTCCTGGTATGAAATAATGCACACCAATATATGTGGAAGTAGAAATGACCCCCAATAGACTGGTCTTACTATATTTATTTATATAGTGGCTTTTTTCTGCTTGCATGGCAACTTATTCCCTGATTGTCATGTGACTGTATTTACTTCCTGGTATGAAATAAAGCACACCAATATATGTGAAAGTAGAAATGACCCCCAATAGACTGGTCTTACTATATTTATTTATTTAGTGTTTTTTTTCTGCTTGCATGGCAACTTATTCCCTGATTGTCATGTGACTATATTTACTTCCTGGTATGAAATAAAGCACACCAATATATCTGAAAGTAGAAATGACCCCCAATAGACTGGTATTACTATATTTATTTATTTAGTGTTTTTTTTCTGCTTGCATGGCAACTTATTCGCTGATTGTCATGTGACTGTATTTAATTCCTGGTATGAAATAAAGCAAACCAATTTATGATAAAGTAGAAATGACCCCCAATAGACTGGTCTTACTTTATTTATTAATTTAGTGGTTTTTTTTCTGCTTGCATGGCAACTTATTCCCTGATTGTCATGTGACTGTATTTACTTCCTGGTATGAAATAATGCACACCAATATATGTGGAAGTAGAAATGACCCCCAATAGACTGCTCTTACTATATTTATTTATATAGTGGCTTTTTTCTGCCTGCATGGCAACTTATTTCCTGTTTGTCATGTGACTGTATTTAATTCTTAGTATGAAATAAAGCACACCAATATATGTGGAAGTAGAAATGACCCCCAATAGACTGGTCTTTAATATAATATATAATATATTTATGTGGACTATGTTTGTTTATGTTGACTTTTTCTGCTTGCACGGCTACTTATTTTCTGTTTGTCCTGGTAAGACACAAAGCACAGAGACATGTATGAAAGTAAGACTAAAGTTTGGAAAAAAGATGGTTCTTGGAATACAGGAAGGATCAAGCCTATATTTGAGAAGGAAAAGCAATGACTTCAGGATATGTCCGGGTCCCAAGATACTTTTGAAAGCTTCACATTTGACCACCACTGATATAATTGCACCAAAGCTGATAAAACTGGCCAATGACTTTATCTCCCAGTAGGATTAGGCAGACAGCTACAATTTGTGGGGTTGAAAAAGGTAGGTATTATTAGAGGGTAGATGGCAGGGAGTGATCATGGCAAATGAGGGAAGTGGCTTATAATGTCCTGTTTTTCCATTGGCAGTAACTGATCTGTAGTAACTAGTAGCAACTACTTGTCGTGGCTACTAAAATAGACAATGCAGATTATGCAGATTATTTACTGATAACTGTCTCTACATGTGTTTTAACAGAGGCTATTCTCAGTATAGCCTATGGCAAAGTATTTTCTGGAGTTTAGTAGCCGTGAAAAAGTAGCTGCTACTAGTAGCTCAGTGTGTCTTCAACCTTAGAGGAACTGGTCCGGGATTCTTTCCCAAAGGGTGCTCCAATGGCATCCCTTCCCTGCTCTTAGGTGGGCTCACTTTGGGTGGGCACAACATACAATTTATACATGAATATATAACTGTAGCCATGGAGGCAAATACTACTTGCCCGGCTCTGTTACTGTGTATATGCCCAGCTGGCCACTTGTGGGTTCTATGATTTCCTTTAACGAACACTCTTTGCTACCCTTTGTAGTCCACGTGGTTAAGATCAACTACAAGTATAGGACCCATTATCCAGAATGCTCGGGACCAAGGGTATTCCAGATAAGGGGTCTTTCCGTAATTTGGATCTTCATACCTTAAGTGTATTAAAAAATCAATAAAACATTAATTAAACTCAATAGGATTATTTTGCATCCAGTAAGGATTAATTATATCTTAGTTGGGATCAAGTACAGGTACTGTTTTATTATTACAGAGAAAAGGGAATCATTTAACCATTAAATAAACCCAATAGGGCTGTTCTGCCCCAATAAGGAGTAATTATATCTTAGGTGGGATCAAGTACAGGTACTGTTTTATTATTACAGAGAAAAAGGAATCATTTAACCATGAAATAAACCCAATAGGGCTGTTCTGCCCCCAATAAGGGGTAATTATATCTTAGTTGGGATCAAGTACAGGTACTGTTTTATTATTACAGAGAAAAGGGAATCATTTAACCATGAAATAAACCCAATAGGACTGTTCTACCCCCAATAAGGGGTAATTATATCTTAGTTGGGATCAAGTACAGGTACTGTTTTATTATTACAGAGAAAAGGGAATCATTTAACCATTAAATAAACCCAATAGGGCTGTTCTGCCCCCAATAAGGGGTAATTATATCTTAGTTGGGATCAAGTACAGGTACTGTTTTATTATTACAGAGAAAAGGGAATAATTTAACCATTAAATAAACCCAATAGGGCTGTTCTGCCCCCAATAAGGGGTAATTACATCTTAGTTGGGATCAAACACAAAGTACTGTTTTATTTTTACAGAGAAAAAGGAAATCAATTTTAAAAATCTGAATTATTTGATTAAAATGGAGTCTATGGGAGACAGGCTTTCCGTAATTCAGAGCTTTCTGGATATCGGGTTTCCGAATAACGAATCCCATACCTGTACCACAATTTACAGCTATGGTGAATTTGCTTGGCGCAACCCTACACCCGCTGCACGTATTTGGCTTCAAACCACACAATTCCCATTTCACAACACAACACCCCATTTCACTACATTTAATTTCTACAGTTTATTACGCTCATAACAGCTTTGTGTTTAATATAGCAAGTGGGACTGGCTAGCAGCACCTTCTGGGAAGGCAAGTAAAACAGCCGCTAATCGTCCCTTCGTTAGTATGCAGCGTGAATGTATCCCCATTATTCATGTGCCATTGGCAGGAAAGGGGCTGTATCTCCCCAGTGCAACTGCGGCTACGACAGGCTGTTTGGATGACTCACTGTTTTCCCTACAATATTATCACTCCGTATGTACTGGCACGGGGACGCTTTATTTAACGCCACCACTTGTTGTTTGTCGGTTGTGGCAGGATGATAAGGAATGTGAAGCCGGGGCGGGCAAATTTCATGGAATTATGTTGAAATAAATCAGAGCCCCGTTGTTTGAGTGTCAGCTCGATGCTTTTGTTCGTGTAACGCCTGGGTCGGCCCTGGGAATCAATGTATAGACACATGCTATTTCCTGGGATTGGAAAGGGAAAATGAACCCAAACTAATTAAGATGCCTTGGCTTTTAGAGAGTAATATTTCTCTTCAGTCTCATACCCTGCCAGCTGGGAGATTGAGCTGCAGATAGGGTTGCCCCCTGGCTGGTATTGGACTAGCCGAGCCGGTAAATCACAGGCTAGGGCTGGCACTGGTATTACAAATTTACTGGTAATGTACTTGCCCTTAAATTTTTAATTCCCTCCCTTCCTTTACCCATTAGGATGCTGATTGTGATCTGCCTATTTCCCTGCCCAGTCCACCATTTTACAGTCTGCCAATTGTCCCACCTCATACAGCATAGTGACCCCCCCATTATCCAGAAAGCTCCAAATTATGGAAAGCCCGTCTCCCATAGACTCCATTTTAATCAAATAATTCAGAATTTTAAAACTGATTCCTTTTTTCTCTGTAATAATAAAACAGTACCTGTACTTGATCCCAACTAAGATATAATTAATCCTTATTGGGGCAGAACAGCCCTATTGGGTTTATTTCATGGTTAAATGATTCCCTTTTCTCTGTAATAATAAAACAGTACCTGTACTTGATCCCAACTAAGATATAATTACCCCTTATTGGGGCAGAACAGCCCTATTGGGTTTATTTAATGGTTAAATGATTCCTTTTTCTCTGTAATAATAAAACAGTACCTGTACTTGATCCCAACTAAGATATAATTACCCCTTATTGGGGGCAGAACAGCCCTATTGGGTTTATTTAATGGTTAAATGATTCCCTTTTCTCTGTAATAATAAAACAGTACCTGGGGTTAATTAATGTTTTATTGATTTTTTAGTAGACTTAAGGTATGGAGATCTAAATTACAGAAAGACCCCACAAGACCCCCAACACTGCTATAGAACTAGAGATGGCCCTGATTATAGTACAGGTATGGGATCCGTTATCCGGTAACCTGATATCCAGAAAGCTCCAAATTACAGAAAGCCTGTCTCCCATAGACCCCATTTTAATCAAATAATTCAGATTTTTAAAACTGATTTCCTTTTTCTCTGTAAAATTAAAACAGTGCTTTGTTTTTGATCCCAACTAAGATATAATTAATCCTAACTGGATGTAAAATAATCCTATTGGGTTTAATTAATGTTTTATTAATTTCTTAGTAGAGTTAAGGTATGAAGATCCCATATCCGGAATACCCTTGGTTCTGAGCATTCTGGATAACAGGTCCTATACCTGTATGACGTTATCACTCTCTCCTGTGTCAGACTGGAAGTGCCACGCGCAGCCCTGTGTGGGTACCATTTGGCTGGGTATGGATTAAGGTGGAGCAAACAGATTATTTGTGTAGTGGAGCTGCAGAACTACACTGCGGCCAGAAGCCCCATGCAGGGACCCAGAGCTGGCACGGAGACATAAGAGAAATATTCCGATGGTGCATTCACCTCCATGCTTCCCTGCTCAGGGAGGAAAAGATGCAACTGCACAAAGATAACTAAAGCACCAACATATTCAGCAGCGCTGTACTACAGAAAGACATATAAACATATAAATAACATACAGGTACATCACCTCTGTGCAGGCAAAAGATCAAATACATACAAGCCAGCTTACTACTTCAAGTATCTGTCACAGTCAGAAAAGGAGCTGAGGATGCAGGGGTCTGTATAAAAGACTCGTTGCTGTATTTTTATGGTTGAACGTGATGGACGTTTGTCTTTTTTCAACCCAAGTTACTACGTTACTATGTTACTATGTACCATATATACTCGAGTATAAGCCGATCCGAATATAAGCCGAGGTACCTAATTTTACCTAAGAAAACTGGAAAAACTTATTGACTCGAGTATAAGCCTAGGGTGGGAAATACAGCAGCTACTGCTAAGTTTTAATAATCAAAATAAATACCAATAAAATTACATTAATTGAGGCATCAGTGGGGAATATGTTTTTCAATATTTATTTCAAAGAAAAACAGTAAACTAGCTCTGTAAGTGGAGAAGAGGGTCAACAAAAACAATATGAGTTCTACCCCACGCTCATTGCACATTGGCAAACTGGCAGCAGACCCGGTCCCGGAGGAGATGTAAGGGGAAATAAGTATTGCTAGTGGGAGCCTAGGCCAGGGCACTGGAGGGTCTGGTTGCAGGTGGCCTAATTTGCACACAAAGGAGAGAGGGTGCTAGTCTAGAGGGACCCATGGCACCCGACTCGAGTATAAGCCGAGGGTGACTTTTTCAGCACATTTTGGGTGCTGAAAAACTAGGCTTATACTCGAGTAAATACAGTATATTGTACATTCTTAGGGGCAAGTATAGGATCATATCACCAATAATGGGTGCCTGAAAGTGATATGCAGTATGGCACTGAGTCTGTTCCCTGGCATTAGATGGATAGCCCTGAATGTACTGCATTCCAGTAGCCCGGGGGCAGCCATTTACATTTTCCTTACTATTCCCTCTCGGGTGCAGCCATGGCAGATTATAGTACATTCAGCTATGGAATAGGGAGGATTCTCAGATTCTTATATATCAAGCCCTGTAGTTATAATTTAAACGTAAGCTCTAGTAGGTCAGACTCTCTGCAGTTTTAGAGGTTATCAGTTTCTCTCAAGTGCTTACTATGGGATGAGACAGTAAGTGACAATGAGGGTGTATTTGATTCTGTCAGGTTAAGCAATGCTGATTTAGGCCAATAGCAACAGAGGCATATTAACTGCAACTGGTTTCTGCAGTGAGTTCTGCAGCTTCAACCCACCACCAATGAACATCAATAGAAAAAACACGGACTGCAGTTTTTGTGCAGCAGAGCTGCCACTTCTTTTAAACTAGACACATAAACAATCTGGATACCAAATACTTGTACGTGTTATATTAGTGCCTTGGATAAGGTGGAAACCCTTGGCATTGCCCCCTCATTTACTCCAAGATGGTCTACAGTTCTTACCCTTAAGGGGTTCTGTGCCCATATAAAGGCACAAGGCTGCAGGCTGAGTTATACAGGGAACTCTGAGTATCACTCATGTATTATAAGGGATAATGTACCCCCTACTGTAAATGATAAGGATATTAGCAGTCACTGAGGGGTTCTGTGCCCATATAAAGGCACAAGGCTGCAGGCTGAGTTATACAGGGAACTCTGAGTATCACTCATGTATTATAAGGGATAATGTACCCCCTACTGTAAATGATAAGGATATTAGCAGTCACTGAGGGGTTCTGTGCCCATATAAAGGCACAAGGCTGCAGGCTGAGTTATACAGGGAACTCTGAGTATCACTCATGTATTATAAGGGATAATGTACCCCCTACTGTAAATGATAAGGATATTAGCAGTCACTGAGGGGTTCTGTGCCCATATAAAGGCACAAGGCTGCAGGCTGAGTTATACAGGGAACTCTGAGTATCACTCATGTATTATAAGGGATAATGTACCCCCTACTGTAAATGATAAGGATATTAGCAGTCACTGAGGGGTTCTGTGCCCATATAAAGGCACAAGGCTGCAGGCTGAGTTATACAGGGAACTCTGAGTATCACTCATGTATTATAAGGGATAATGTACCCCCTACTGTAAATGATAAGGATATTACCATCAGAAACTGACATCAGCCATTTATAAAAATATACATTTCATGAAATGTTAATGAAAACAAACAAATAAAGTAAGAGTATATTTTGACATTGCATTTGGACATGGAACAGAAACTCAAACTTATCTGAGGAATACCAGGCTGTACTTTAATCCTTTAAGCCATCAGGCAGCCTCGCTACTACTCAGTTTAATTTACTGCCTTTGGCATGAAGGAGAACGGTGCAGTGAGAGAAATAGAATGGGTAGCCATAGCAGAAAGAAGGGAAGAGACAAAAGAGAATGAATTTTTCTGGCATTTCCCCCTCACTATATACTTTATTGATCCAGACACACAAGTTGCCACAATGATGTATTAGAGAGCACAGTCCCATAAAGGGAGGCTGAATCCCTGCGTCGCTGTATAGTTGCACTGCTCCACACTCATTTAACAGCCTCGGCTGCTGTTTTCTGTCCTATAATTAAATGGCTATTATTTAAAGAGGCTATATGGTCCCAGGCGATTCCCCTGCCGGCTGCTTTTTGCCTGCGCTTTGCTTTTTGCCAAGTGCGAACTAAACAAATGTTTGCTTTGTGCTCGTAAATAGAATACCTGTCATTTATAGTGGTTTTTACTTGATTTCCTATATAACTCTCACTTTCCTGTATCTCATTACACTGACCTTACCCGCCGGTACCTATTTAGTCTGGCCCCGCGGCAACAGTGAGCCCATATTGCCCAGTGATGGCATCACACGAGCAAAGTAATCTGTTCCTTCAAAAAGTATGAAAAAATACCATTTTATATGCTGAAATCCAGCTGCAAAACAGTTCTTCTCTTTCTGCATCATGTGAAATCCTGGCAGGGAAGGAGGGACTAAAACATTGATGTTACAATTTGAAACAACTTCTCCACAGCTTACAGACAGCATGCAGGAACTACATAACCCACAATGCATTGCACTGTGATGTTCCTTTCCTTATTGACATCACGTGTGCAGGGAATTGTGGGATTGGGAGGACGCAGGCTGAAGGCTGAGGGCAGGCGACTACTGTTACATTTTATTTGAGTCGCAAAGTAGCCAGCCAGATCAGCAGGGGAACAGGGGGCGGGGCTTAGGGAACTGTTCCAATCCATATTATTACATTAAAAATCATGAAAAGGGTTGCTGCCCATTGACTTCTGCCTCATTTTGGTTTGTTATTAGCCAACTTCCGTCCCCTTTTGTTGGCCATACTAGTGTATCTGACTAATCACCCCACAGGCTAAACAGAAGGAAACCATACGAAGAGCAGTATAGGATCCAAATTATGGGAAGCCCATCTCCAACAGGCTCTATTATAATCTAATAAATATAAATATAAAAAATATATACATTTCTGTAATAATAAAACAGTAGTTTTTAAGGAGGGAAGGGACCTTTGCCATTGACTTCTACATGAACGTGCCAAGTGTAATTGTCAAATTCGGATTATTAGCCATTTAAACCCATAGGGGCTGATTTACTTACCCACGAACGGGTCGAATGGAGTCCGATTGCGTTTTTTTCGTAATGATCGGTACTTTGCGATTTTTTCGTATGTTTTGCGATTTTTTCGGATTCTTTACGAATTTTTCGGATCCAATACGATTTTTGCGTAAAAACGCGAGTTTTCCTATCCATTACGAAAGTTGCGTAAAAAGTTGCGCATTTTGCGTAGCGTTAAAACTTACGCGAAAAGTTGCGCATTTTTCGTAGCGTTAAGTTTTAACGCTACGAAAAATGCGCAACTTTTCGCGTAAGTTTTAACGCTACGCAAAATGCGCAACTTTTTACGCAACTTTCGTAATGGATACGAAAAACTCGCGTTTTTACGCAAAAATCGTATTGGTAACGAAAAATTCGTACAGAATCCGAAAAAATCGCAAAACATACGAAAAAGTCGCAAAATGTTCGTTTTCAAGTCGGAACTTTTCCAATTCGGGTCGGATTCGTGGGTTAGTAAATCAGCCCCATAGTGTTTTTTCTCTGAGACTTTTTAGAAAAAATCCAAATTATGGAAAGACCCCTTATCCAGAAATCCCCAGGTCCTGCTATAAGGTCATAAAGACCTGAAGACCCCTTCACAATGCAAGACATACAGTGAGAGCCTTCTTAAACAGTAGGTATTGGCATACCTCATGCTACACACCTAGCACTGCTTTAAAACTATCCTTTATATGCATTATCCAGGGTTGCATTGGCCAACTGGGCAAATCCTGGTGGGCCTTGGTCCTGCTGGGTAGGTATGAGCAGCAGTTAGTGGGAGGGGCATGGGAAGATATGCTGTATTAATGATCCAATCATAACGCAGGACTATGCAGGTCTGCATCAACGCACCAATGGGATTTTTGAAAAGACATGATTTCTGGGAGGTTTTCAACCAGGTATCTGCTGTGGAGAAGGTGGGGGAAGGCCCATACAGGGGCAGATAAGCTGTTGATTTGGCCTGAAGTGGCCGAATTGGCAGCTTGAATTTGCCTGTCTATGGCCAATTTAACAGCAGAGGAAAAGAAATGGAGATTAAAGGACTTGGGGGGGGGCAGCAGTAATAAGGTTCAAGGACATCGCTGTCTGCATACTGAACATGTTGGACTGTTCCATATCTATCTTTTCCCCGATCAGACTTATCTGCACTTAGTAGGTCCACAGATTATTTCTACATCTGGGATTCCCCTGGAAAGATGCAATAGTTGTTGGTAGGTTTGGGTGGGAATAGCAGGGGAAATGGGCAAAGGCTACGGTAACAAAAAGAATAAAACTGTAAAGCAAAAGATTTCTGCTAAAAAGGCAGGATAAACAGTGTGCACACATCATTGGGCAATCTGTACGTCGGAGCAAGGGATGCTAATGTACCAAACAGCCTCAGCACATTCAGGGCAGTGCGGAAAGAATGGGACCTGCAGCCAGTAACGCAGCCAGTAACGCAGCCATTCAAATGTTACAACCTGGTAATCAGGGCAGGAAGGGCATTTCCCTGTGCCGCAGGGCATGTAAGGCCCCTTGGGTGGGGGGGACAATGTTAAACTACAAAAGATATATTATTTTGTACCAGTTGTTTGTTAGATACAGTATTTGCCATAAAACTGTAACGTGAGATTAGACAATCATTTGAAAGGCTAGAAGAGCACAATAAATACGAGGAACAATAAACTCTCAATTTTTGTCATTACCCCCCCCATCAGATATATATCTTTATATACCCAGGGGCCCCCTTCTTTTCCAGATAAATACAGAAAAGCTGCAACTTGGACATTTCCGATGTAAGGCATTAGGCAAGATTTAGGCATCCCTGATGTAAAGTGCTGAGCCCCCATAATATGTGTCCCCCTCCTTCTGCGTTTTCTCTTCCCATAATTCTGTGCTTATCTCCCTGCACTGGAGGCCGACCTACTTCATTTCCAATCCTCTCATAATGAATTCTTCCTGGTGCAATGAATTTCTCTCAGCTTATTTCCAGCGACTATGTGTTCTCGCCTCTGGCATTCCTGGAGACACGCTGTGCATATCGACTCTCAGCCTCTCTATTAATCCAAAAGGGACTGTTTTTAACCTAAAATATCCTGGAAACAACAGCTCCTCATTGTACACACTTTGGTTTTTGGCCATGATGGTGCCCATAACTGGTGCAGCCCTGGTGTCCTAGGTTCCATTCCACCCAGAGCACTGCAAGGAGTTTGTGTGTTCCCCACACCCTCCAGAAACATACAGGCAGGTTAATTGGTTCCTGATTAAACTGACTCTAGTATGTGTATTAGGGACTTTGACTATTAACTCCACTGTTACCCTTCACCCGCCCCTCAAAAATACAGCGCTGCCAAATCCAGGCGGCACAGCACTGTATTAATGGGGGTGGCAAAGGGTCTCTGTGTTCTGAGACCTACAGCAACTTATTTAACCTAGAAACAGGGTACAAAATGGCATATTGAACATTTTGTACCCTGCTTTCCAGTTTATAAATGACCCCTAAAGTTTTGTACTTTTTGGGTAGGTGAATGCTGGTCCCAACCAATAGTACCATAAATTGATTAAGGTGTGCTACACAATGGACAAACCGGCTAGTTGTAGCCCCAGGTGCAAGCTGAACCCTCAGCCAGGGTAAAACAATATCCAGGATAAAATGAAAAAACAGCAGCACTCCGGAAATGTTGTAGAAAAAAGTGACTTTACTCAAATGCACACAGCTGTGTGCACTTGAATAAAGTCACTTTTTTCTACAACATTTCCGGAGTGCTGCTGTTTTTTCATTTTAACCAATAGTACCATAGTTATCCATGGATATTCTTTAATCAGACAGGTTTGATAAGTCCATCTGCTGGTGCATCATGTTGGCCAGTTCACTGCTGTTGGGATCTTCGGGCCCTAATCAACGTAACCAAAGAAATCTGTCAATACCATGTGTGGCCCCTTATACAGAATCCATCTGTTTGGCTCCTGGCCGCTTGGTTGGATAGCGTACAGCAGTGCTGTCCAACTTCTACGGTGCCGAGGGCCGGAAATTCTCTAGCATACATGGTGGAGGGCCGCTAATAGAAGCCAGTTTTGACCACTCCCCTTTTTGAAACCACACCCACTTCAAACCACACCTATTTTATCACAATGGTGGTAGCACAGCAAAATCCCAAATGCTTGGTCCTTACTGTGGGGATATCAACCATCATTCATATGTGAAAGAATTATGTCATATTAAGATATACCCTTAAATTCCATATGCCTCGTCCTCCCCTGTGGATAGCAGAGCAACCCCAAGTACATAATTACACACCTTAGGGACCATTTAATGTCTATTTCCAACTGCTAACAAACTCCCACAACAAACCCCTGCCAGGTTCACCTCCCACAAGCAGCATAGGGCAAGCAGAGTATGGCACACACAGTCAGCACTCTGCCTTCCCTATGCTGTCTGTGTGTGCCATACTCTGCCTGTCCTACCCTGCCTGTGTGTGCCATACTCTGCCTTCCCTATGCTGCCTGTGTGTGCCATACTCTGCCTGCCCTACCCTGCCTGTGTGTGCCATACTCTGCCTGCCCTATGCTGCCTGTGTGTGCCATACTCTGCCTGTCCTACCCTGCCTGTGTGTGCCATACTCTGCCTGCCCTACCCTGCCTGTGTGTGCCATACTCTGCCTGCCCTACCCTTCCTGTGTGTGCCATACTCTGCCTGCCCTACCCTTCCTGTGTGTGCCATACCCTCCCTGACCTATGCTGCCTGTGTGTGCCATACTCTACCTGCCCTATGCTGGCTGTATGTGCCATACTGTGCCTACAGTACCTATGTCTGAGGTGTGAAGAAGTGAACAATGGGGGTGATTACAGCCTGAGCCTGAGGTGTGAACACTGCAGGGGGTGAACAATGCAGGTATTAAAAGATGTGAAAAACACAGGGGATTACATTTTTAAACAATACAGAGGGATTACAGCCTGAATCTGAGGTGAGAACCATGCAGGGGGGGCAGTTAATCTCAGTACTGATACCATTTAATGCTTACTCAAAGGTAAGCCATCAAAGCAGCCAGACAGGTGGGGGGCCACACAGAGGGGGGTCGCGGGCCGCATGCGGCCTGCGGGCCGCCAGTTGGACAGCACTGGCATACAGGATAGGCCTTTTGCATCTACTAGTAGGCCTTGTATCTACTACTGACTGAGAGTGATAGGAATCATTGTATTACATAAATACTTTGGCATTCAGAGGTTCATCAGGATGTTTGACGCTGCAAAGCATAGTCACGTAAACAGTATGTGAATGTTTATACGACAGCCAGGCTTGTTAATCTGAGTTTTCAGAATAAGTAACCATCATATTCCTAAATTTAACAGTACGGCACAGAATCATAATAATTTGTGTATATAATGGTGATATGTTATGGAGCACTCTGGATAACATAAGCGAGGCTGCATCTTTAGTCCTGGGAAAGAAATGTAATTATTCTATCAAAAAGATCTTTAATTGAGATCTATATCTACAGCACCATGCTTAGCCACTGAAGAACGTTCCGCCATGCTCATGCAATGTAAGGTTTTTACCTGGCAGGGTGACAGAAATTTGCTTTTGCACTGGCAACATTATGAGACGGTGTCATTTAATGTTTGTAGCTCGTCTAGCTAATGAAAAATCATAATGTCAAATCAATGAAGGGTGATTGGTTGCAAACAAGGAACAATAAGCCCACAATACGTCAAGGGGGCAAGATGGCGGCAGTTATAGCGGGGTGTGTATTTGTTTTAAACTGCTTTTGGTATCATGGGCCAGATTCATATCAATGAGACCTTTCCCAAAGACTTCTATTGCATTTTCATGAGATAAACTAAGAAATACTAATACTTAGACTAAGTTTTTCTCATGGAACCCACCAAGTTGGCCAATTATGGGATTCTTCAAGTTTGTTTTCATTTTTTACATAGTATTGCATTTAAATAAGTTTATCCTCATTGGTCTGTGTTCTTAATATTTTGTAGGACCTGAAGGACCTTCTAGTATCTGAACAGACCCAGCAAAGTATGATAATTAATCACACAGATCAACGCCGGTACTGGAAAGGAGCAACTCACCTTGAACATATCTAACATTGCTGCTCTCCCTAGAAAGAAGGTTACGCCTCGGGCATTTTGGGCTGAGAAGTAACAAGTCGGCATTTTAGCATAATTCCAAGATTACAATCCTTAGGTAGGGCTTTGTAGCATTCAACCATGGAGGATACGTACAGAGACCGGACTGCCTTTATTCGAGGAGCTAAAGATATTGCGAAGGAAGTCAAGAGACATGCGGCCAAAAAAGTGGGCAAGGGCGTGGACAAGATGCAGGACGAGTACACAAAGCGATCTTATACAAGATTTGAGGAAGACGATGATGACGATTACCAGCCACAAGATGGATATTACCGGGGCGACCCTCTTAATGACGAGGAAGGAGCCTCTAGTGATGCCACCGAGGGGCACGATGAAGACGATGAAATTTATGAGGGGGAGTATCAAGGTATTCCTCGGGCTGACTCCATGAAGGGAGATCACCTCGCAAACAACCAGCAGCTTGTTACGGAATTCAAAGACTTCAATGATTTGGAAGGTCAAAGGAAAAAGGACAAGGAGGAACTGGCTCAGCAATATGAGGTGATCCTACAGGAGTGCGGGCACGGGCGCTTTCAGTGGACTCTCTATTTTGTTCTTGGACTTGCCTTGATGGCCGACGGCGTGGAGATTTTTGTGGTGGGATTTGTGCTGCCGAGTGCAGAGAAAGACATGTGTTTATCTGACTCCAATAAAGGCATGCTGGGTAAGTTCTAAATATTATATTTGCACCTTAATACATTACCTCATTGTCTGTTAGATTGTCTCCACCTGAACCATGTTATGAGATAAGTGAGGACTAAACCAAAGGGGGGACCTCCAAGGGGGACTTCAACGACTACTATTTACCCCTAGAGTTGTAACCACTTTCCATTAAAAATAATGGAATTCCCTTTTCTCTGCATAAAATAATAACTCTCCAAGCCCTCTGCAATGAATGGAGATGGTGGCAACGATAACAGTATATGTTCTGCCCTTATTTTGTTTTTCCAAAGTCCCCTGAAATTGCGAGACGACTTTGGAAAAATGGAGCAATGGTTATGTTTTCCCATTACTGCCAGCAGGAAAGCATTTTATTGCATCCCCATGTGCCATCTAACCCTTTTATAGCTTTAACCTACAACTTAGCTAAGGCTGTCAGGCTGGTCCTCCTATAATGGACCAAAGCAGTGGATGGCAACCAGCCTAAGGGCTTATTTGTGCCCTGAGTACCCCTGGAACTATAGCAGGGTGACTGTTACCCCAATGTTTCTCTATATCTGTAACCTTGTTATGGGCTAAGGGGGCCCAGCCTGAAGGCCAGTTAGGGGGGGGATTTGGGGTGAGTGCTTATTTGTGCCCTGGGTACCCCTGGAACTATAGCAGGGTGACTGTTACCCCAATGTTTCTATATATCTGTAACCTTGTTATGAGCTAAGGGGGCCCAGCCTGAAGGCCAGTTAGGGGGGGGGATTTGGGGTGAGTGCTTATTTGTGCCCTGGGTACCCCTGGAACTATAGCAGGGTGACTGTTACCCCAATGTTTCTATATATCTGTAACCTTGTTATGGGCTAAGGGGGCCCAGCCTGAAGGCCAGTTAGGGAGGGACTTGGGGTGAGTGCTTATTTGTGCCCTGGGTACCCCTGGAACTATAGCAGGGTGACTGTTACCCCAATGTTTCCATATATCTGTAACCTTGTTATGGGCTAAGGGGGCCCAGCCTGAAGGCCAGTTAGGGGGGGATTTGGGGTGAGTGCTTATTTGTGCCCTGGGTACCCCTGGAACTATAGCAGGGTGACTGTTACCCCAATGTTTCTATATATCTGTAACCTTGTTATGGGCTAAGGGGGCCCAGCCTGAAGGCCAGTTAGGGGGTGTTAGTACTGTTAGGTCCTCTTCCAA
Organism: Xenopus tropicalis; assembly: GCF_000004195.4. Taxonomy (NCBI): domain Eukaryota; kingdom Metazoa; phylum Chordata; class Amphibia; order Anura; family Pipidae; genus Xenopus; species Xenopus tropicalis. Next base: position 128,835,773 of record NC_030684.2, on the reverse strand, counting down.
TTAAGCATAAAAACTGTAGAGGATACTGCTTAACACCAGTCTATTTTACAGTGTTTTTCACAGAAGTAAATTAAATCTATTGCTTACAAGTCCTTTATACACTGTAATGGCTTTGCTGGTATAGTTTTATGGTATCTCTCTGTACAGGATATGAGCAAACTTAGGGGCTGTTCCTGCTAAATTGTGCTTAGTACAGGGGAATCCCTATGCTGCCATAGTTTTATGGTATCTCTCTGTACAGGCTATGAGCAAACTTAGGGGGCTGTTCCTGCTGAATTGTGCTTAGTACAGGGGAATCCCTATGTGCCATAGTTTTATGGTATCTCTCTGTACAGGCTATGAGCAAACTTAGGGGGCTGTTCCTGCTGAATTGTGCTTAGTACAGGGGAATCCCTATGCTGCCATAGTTTTATGGTATCTCTCTGTACAGGCTATGAGCAAACTTAGGGGGCTTTTCCTGCTGAATTGAAGGGCAAGTGTACAGCCATTACTACCTCATTCATACAGCATGAACTCCCACCATACAAAGATATTCCAATTGGCTAAAAATCTCCCTTTCAAACAGCGAGGGTTATCGATTGGTTTATCCTTATTTCCAGCTGGGAGAAGATTTGCTCCCGTGCCTTTCCCTAAGCACAGTGGTGCATAATGCATGACCTCTAATGGCTCAGCCAGTGATACAGCAACTACTGCTATAACCGCTACCCGCCGCCATAGGGAGGGGTGTAGAAATTCTGTTTATTCTCCTAGTTTATCATGGGTGAACATCACAGCTGAGCGACCACAATTCAATTTCCATAGAGATTGCTATTTCTGAACAATGAAGACTTCCCATAAGTCTCTTATCAACCACAGGGCGGAATAACCTTTTGTGTCATGCAGAAATTCTCTGTTCCCAAATTCCCCACGTGGGTGAGGGCAGGGAGGCATAGAAAACATAAATATAATCACTTTTCAATCTAAGATAATTATTTAGTATTTTATATCAATGAGCGCTACAGGGAACAAAACTCACATAGCATCTTACTGGGATTCTGCCATGATTTTTATGGGGTACTGTTGATTTCTAAATGACACTGTTTACATAGCAAATAATTCCCTCTGCCATTTAAAGTTTTATTCTTGAACCAACAAATGTATTTGTAGCTGTAATATTGGTGTGTAGGCGCCATCTCAGTGCATTGTGCCTGAGTCTGAGCTTTCAGCCGGCGCTACACATTAGAACTGCTTTCAGCTAACCTATTGTTTCTCCTACTCCCATGTAACTGGAGGAGTCCCAAGCCGGACTTGGATTTCTTACTATTGAGTGCTATTCTGATACCTACTGGGAGCTGCTATCTTGCTCCCTTCCCATTGTTCTGCTGATCGGCTGCTGGGAGGGGGGGGGATATCACTCCAACTTGCAGCGCAGCAGTAAAGTGTGAGTGAAGTTTATCAGAGCACAGGTCACATGGCTGTGGCACCCTGGGAAATGAAGAATATGGCTAGCCCCATGGGTAAAACAGATTACAATGCAGGATTCTGCTGGAGAAGCTCTATTAACTGATGGGGTTTGAAAAGAACATGGTTTTCCCATGACAGTATTGGTTTAAATATAAGGATAGAGAAAGGTACAATGTGGCAGATGTGTGCAACTCCCACACAGTCACAATTAAGAAGACCAATTGCAAATGGCCCTAGTATCTCAATGTCTACACCATACTGAATTCACTATTCCTATAATATATTGTATTTATTTTAACAAAACATTATATATTAAGGGGGTTATGTAATAAAAGTTTGCCCAGGAGCAATAACCCATAGCAACCAACCAACAGGTAGCATTTACTGGTCACCTGTTTAAAAACAAACAGCTTATTGGTTGCAATAAATCTCCCACTGCCGGCAACTTATCTTTCCAAAAAGCTCCCCCCGGCAGGTCTGCTAATATCAGAAGCTGGAGCAAGGAACATCTATGTTTGATGGGGATTATTCTGATGGTTCTAATTAACACCGAGAAGCCAAACAAGGAGCAGAATGAGTCAGGAGGACAAGTGGTTTTATTTTATAATAAGGAATAAGCTTTAATTAACAGAGCAATAGCAGGATCAACGTGACGCGTTTCTGGCTTTGGCCGACCCATTTCATGTTGGAGGCTCTTTTGGGTGGCAGCTGAGCTGGGAATGCGTCCAACGGCTGGAATGGTTACTGCCGGCTCCAGCAGATTCATCCAAACGCCCCCACACAAATCTAAGTGACTAGCGAAGGAGAGGAACCTTTGCAAATCGAGGAGACGTGGAGCAGTGCAAGTGGGCTGATTGAAATGACTGCATTGCCTGCTCTATCAGAAGTAGGTCACCTCCGAAGCCCGGCACGTTACATGGCTCCCCTCTCTTGTGCGCCTATGCAGTCACAGATAAATCAATATATTAGGGGCTACACCATGGTTTTACTCCCACCCTAATCAAAATTCATAGAGAGGACATTTATGTGCTCGGGCTGATATCTCACACTCCATTATTCTGAGTGGTTACCGAGCCATGGAAGTCATGGAAGAGTCACGATGGCTGGAAAACAGGATTCCTTGAGAAGACATCTCACTAACCATGCATGATTGACCATGAGAATATCTATAAGCGTGAAAAATAGTCCAGCCCCTGGGAAAGAAAAAAGGTGAAAGACAAATGATGGGGAAAGACTGAGAAGTGAGGAACAAGAGGTTAAGGGTGAATCAAAGTGCTCCACCAACAGCACTGGGCACCCTATGTGCTAGAAATAAAATGCTGGGAAAGAATATTAGCAAAAAAAAAAAAAAAATGGTGTCATAAGTCTTATTGTTTGACAGGAAGTTGAGGGTATCCCATTGTTATCATAATTATGAGCTCACTGTTAGACAGGAAGTTGATGATATCCCCTCGTCATCATAATTATGAGCTCACTGTTAGACAGGAAGTTGATATCCCCTTGTCATCATAATTATGAGCTCACTGTTAGACAGGAAGTTGATGATATCCCCTCGTCATCATAATTATGAGCTCACTGTTAGACAGGAAGTTGATGATATCCCCTCATCATCATAATTATGAGCTCACTGTTAGACAGGAAGTTGAGGATATCCCCTCGTCATCATAATTATAAGCTCACTGTTAGACAGGAAGTTGATGATATCCCCTCATCATCATAATTATGAGCTCACTGTTAGACAGGAAGTTGATGATATCCCCTCGTCATCATAATTATGAGCTCACTTTTAGACAGGAAGTTGATGATATCCCCTCATCATCATAATTATGAACTCACTTTTAGACAGGAAGTTGATGATATCCCCTCATCATCATAATTATGAGCTCACTTTTAGACAGGAAGTTGATGATATCCCCTCATCATCATAATTATGAACTCACTTTTAGACAGGAAGTTGATGATATCCCCTCGTCATCATAATTATGAACTCACTTTTAGACAGGAAGTTGATGATATCCCCTCGTCATCATAATTATGAGCTCACTTTTAGACAGGAAGTTGATGATATCCCCTCATCATCATAATTATGAACTCACTTTTAGACAGGAAGTTGATGATATCCCCTCATCATCATAATTATGAGCTCACTATTAGACAGGAAGTTGATATCCCCTCATCATTATATTATTCTTAACTAACTGCAATGGCAGTGTTTACCAGGCAGCTTGGGCTTGGGCACTATCTGTTTGTATGTTCCACATGGGGTGGCTCTGGTTCCCTCCAAAACAGGGTAATTGGCTCCTGATAAAACCCCTAGTGTTATGGGGACCATAGATTGTAAGCTCCACTGGTACAGGGGTATAATATTTCTCAAGCACTATATATAACAGATAATTTCCATAGCTCTTTCCAAATCTGCCTATGAGAAAGACTTGAAGCTCCTGTGCCAAGCATCTAGCAGACAGGTCCAACACAAACCTGCAATATCCTCTGGAGCAAGCCCAGTGTGCAGCCAGCAAGTGGTTAACATGCAGACTACCTGCCTAACGATTAACACTGCCATTAATTAGTATGTGCAGGGGGACGCTGAGCCTGTTTCCATGTTCTCCAGTGGCACAGGCATGGCTCGTATTGTATTTGCAAGCTGTTTGTCATATGCACTGAATGCTGTAATTGCCAGCAACGTAACAGAAAGCATTAGAGGGTTTGTTCTGCTGATGGGCTGTCTCATAAGGGATCATTATCAGGATAAATTGCTAGCTTCACATTGATCTGCTGCAAAAAAACTACGTTTGCCCCCCCGTCCCTCCAGCTATTGTGCACCCCTGTAAGTAAATAGGCATCGCTCTTTAGTATGCAGCTTACTCCGAATTGGAGCAGAATGAGAGATGGAGAGACTGACGCAGGAAGGAAAGGAGAGAACAAGGGAATATTAAGGGAAAAAAAGATAAAGTTTGTTTGAGAAATTAAATAGGTGAAGGTTATTTCTAACCGATGAGATCCTGAACTCACACACAAGTTTCCCATGGTTTGTAATGCAAAAGCTCCAATAAGCTGTATGGGAAAACCTGCAAATTGATTAGAACATTTTTTCTCCACGAATTGAATTTCAAATGCAATGGGGGTTAAATGTAGCCAGGAGGTGATAGGAAAGGGGGATAGAATCCAGAGAAATAGGGAAAAAGAAGGATATATGTATAAAGAGGGAGATTCTAGTACAGGTATGGGACCTCTTATCCAGAATGCTCGGGACCTGGGTTTTCCCAATAAGGGATCTTTCCGTAATTTGGATCTTCGTAACTTAAGTCTTCTAAAAATCATTTCAATATTAAATAAACCCATTTTGCCTGCAATAAGGATTTATTATATTTTAGTTGGGATCAAGTACAGGTATTGTTTTATTATTACAGAGAAAAGGGAATCATTTAACCATGAAATAAACCCAATAGGGCTGTTCTGCCCCCAATAAGGGGTAATTATATCTTAGTTGGGATCAAGTACAGGTACTGTTTTATTATTACAGAGAAAAGGGAATCATTTAACCATGAAATAAACCCAATAGGGCTGTTCTGCCCCCAATAAGGGGTAATTATATCTTAGTTGGGATCAAGTACAGGTACTGTTTTATTATTACAGAGAAAAGGGAATCATTTAACCATGAAATAAACCCAATAGGGCTGTTCTGCCCCCAATAAGGGGTAATTATATCTTAGTTGGGATCAAGTACAGGTACTGTTTTATTATTACAGAGAAAAGGGAATCATTTAACCATTAAATAAACCCAATAGGGCTGTTCTGTCCCCAATAAGGGGTAATTATATCTTAGTTGGGATCAAGTACAGGTACTGTTTTATTATTACAGAGAAAAGGGAATAATTTAACCATTAAATAAACCCAATAGGGCTGTTCTGCCCCCAATACTGGTTTATAATTACAAAGAAAAGGGAAATCATTTTTAAAAATTAGAATTATTTGCTTATATTGGAGTCTATGGCAGATGGCCTTTCCATAATTCAGAACTTTCTGGATAATAGGTTTGCGGATAACGGATCCCATACCTGTATAAACAGAACAGTCCCCCTCTGCAGATGAGCTGAATTTATAATAAAGGCCTTACGGTATCTCTCTGAATTCCTGCTGAATAGTGCTTAGTAAAGGGGAATACCTATAGTTTTATGGCTATAAGCAAACTTGCTGGGTTTTCTGTTTTATGGAAATGTCCATTTACAGCCCTGCTTAGCTGCCTATGCCACTAATCACATGAGATCCTACCTATGGATAGCCAGGCCACCCCCTTCTCTTATTATGATATTATAACACAACAGGAGGGCCATAGGGAGTGATAAGGAAGCAGGGCTGCTGCTCCCTAAAAGCAGAGTACTCAGTCTGCACAGGGCACCAACTCCCGGGGGGGGCACCATCCCAGCTGCTCCAAAAAAAAACATTTTTATATATTATAACATACCCCCCCAACACTGTCCCGCCGGTTTTTATAGCGCATCCCGCTGTCCCGGATAGTTCTATCAATCAATCTATGGGGGCAATTGGGGGCACTGTGTGTAGGGTTTTTTTTATTATTTTATTTTTACTTCCGTAATATTTGGGGGAGGGGGCACAAAAGTAAATTTCTGCTTAGGGCACCCATTTGGCCAGCAGCGGCCCTGTAAGGAAGTTGCGGTCAGCCAGCAGGGACAATGGCAGATTTGGGTAAAACAGCAAACTGAGTCACTAACACGGGGTGGGGTTAGGTGGGATGAAAACAACATAAATATACATTTTCCTCCTAATATTTTCATTAGCCAGATACATGCAACCCCATCAGTAATGATGCCCCGATGCCTAGAATATTGCCCTATTACTCAGAGCTACACTCAGTAATTACCCCCTGATGCTCCTGATTTTATGCATCAATTTTGTTGCCTTTGTTGCGTCCTTGCTGCCCATAAATCTCCCCGTTTCTCCATGGCTTGATATACGCGGGGCCTGCAGACACTGCGCAGGAATGGCACGCTTCACATGCGCTGACTCACAATGCAGAGGTCCTCTCCTGGGCGCCAAAGCCACTTTTAACTCTTTATGTGCAATGCAAAGGCCTGGCAAGGCTGGCACGGAACGCTCTGTCGGCAGCTCCCTGGCAGGGATGGGGTTAATGGCCCCCAACCATTTCCTGCGATGTTCGGCAAGCATTTCCTTTACAGATTGCCTTCGGATCTCTTCCCTCGGTTTAACATCTTCATTACATATTCATGCCGTAATCCTCCAGCGGTTTTCTGTTTTCAAGCAAATATTGATGTTACAATATTATTTGCATGTTGTTTTCTTGCGCAGCCTGAACGAGCGAGATGTAATATTTATTGAGCATTATGGCTGTCGGCGTCATCTGGAGGCAAATAATCTCTATAAGCTCTCCTCATTACTTATCTTTCCACTCAGGCCCTCTGCTGTGTACATTCTACACTATCATTCAAACGCCTGCCTGGTTGCTATGGCTGGTGTAATCGTAGCAACCACATAGCACTCTGTATTGATCGCCTCTGACTCCCAGCACCTTAAGTTGATTTATACGGGTTGTTAACTTTTAGTGTGACATAGATATTGATTGCATTTTGTTTTCATATCTTTTTATTTTGTGTGGTTTTTCAATTATTTAGCTCTTCCGTTTGGAATTTCAGCAGCAATCTGGTTGCTAGGGTCTTGTTTACCTTAGCAACCAGGCAGCGGTTTGAATGAGAGACTGGAATATGAATAGGAAAGGGACTGAATAGAAAGATAAGAAATAAAAAGTAACAATAGTAATAGAATGGTAGCCTCATAATCATTTTTTGGTTGCCGGGGTCAGTGACCCCCAGTTGAAAGCTGGAGAGATGTAGAAGAGGAAGGCCAGCCATTTTATGAACTTGCCTTCCTTAAGAATAGATAATGAAGACTAATTGCAAATGTGCTAGGACATTCTGTAACACAGTTACTGTGTAAGAGCCAGAGACTTCAGGAGGACAGAGGCACGTGGTTTAGTGAATTGCCGGCAAAAAGATGATTCCAATTGAGGTGCAAGTTCCGGTGCATTAAAAATTTTAACTGGGTCCCATCAGCATTAAAAATTGGGAGAGGTAAAACTGTTAGGGTCCCCCCAGCTCCCTGACCTCCCCAGTGCAGTATCTCAGTGGCAGGCCAACCTAGAGTGGCGCCCAAGGCAGCACCGTATGGGAAAACATGAAACCTGGGATCTGCTGTATTAACTATACTCGGAACATGCCTATTCCCTTTAAAATCCTGCATGGATCTACTTAGGACTGAGGATACTCTATGGTGGCATTAATAAATACATCTACTTGTTAGACCTAAGGCTGAATATGATGGTAGGAACCCCTAGGCCCAGCCACCACCGCTACTGCACCGCAATGTGCTTTGCACCTAGCACCCTACTGGCAGTACTGGGGGACTGAGCCCTAAGTGCCCTGGCTGCATGCTGCCCCTAAAATCCTGCCACCCTAGGCCTTGGATGTTGGACTAAGCCCCCTAAGGCCCATCAGAGACCCTGCCACCGAGGGCCCACCCTCACCACAGTGAAATGTAGGCAGTGCTAAGTGTCTGTATTAAAAATAAGGTGGAGCTGAGGGTCATGGCCCTGCGCTGGGGCGCATTGGGGCTGGGGCGCATTGGGGCTGGGAGAATTGGGGCTTGGGCGCATTGCGGCTGGGGTGCATTGGGGCTTGGGCGCTTTGGGGCTGGGGAGCATTGGGGCTGGGGCGCATTGGGGCTGGGGCGCATTGGGGCTGGGGCGCATTGGGGCTCGGGCGCATTGTGGCTCGGGCGCATTGGGGCTTGGGCGCATTGGGGCTGGGGCGCATTGAGGCTGGGGCGCATTGGGGCTTGGGCGCATTGGGGCTGGGGCGCATTGGGGCTGGGGCGCATTGGGGCTTGGGCGCATTGGGCTGGGCGCATTGGGGCTGGGCGCATTGGGGCTGGGGCGCATTGGGGCTGGGGCGCATTGGGGCTGGGGCGCATTGGGGCTGGGGCGCATTGGGGCTTGGGCGCATTGGGGCTTGGGCGCATTGGGGCTGGGGCGCATTGGGTCTTGGGCGCATTGAGGCTTGGGCGCATTGGGGCTTGGGCGCATTGGGGCTTGGGCGCATTGGGGCTTGGGTGCATTGGGGCTTGGGTGCATTGGGGCTTGGGTGCATTGGGGCTTGGGCCCAATAGGAGCTCCTCTACTATTCCCAGAGGTCAGTCCAACCCTGCTTGGAGTGTCAGCTCTGAATCCACTAATTAAACTGCTCTTGCTTTCTCCTTCTCCCCTAAGCACAGGCTTTAGAGATGGACATGGATAAAGCCAAGGAACACAGTTAAATCTGTAGAAATAATGAAGGCAGGTTCTTGAATTTCAGTCAATAAAAAGCTGAAAAGGCAGACAAAATCAATGGGTTTCTGCCCCACAATGAAATAGTTCAAATATGATTGTGTTAATAAGGGGAACAATCCAATTGGTTTAATTGAACAAGGAACTTGGCAACAGGGCAAGTCTCCCACCCTAGTACTATATAGCAGCGGAGATCACATGGGCCCTGAGGGACCAATGAATGTAACACAAGCCACCTATGAGTTTATTATAGTACCGTGGGTCTCACTTTATCTGAGAAGGAATCTGCCACTGAGTGATGTGACTAAATTATCCCTTTGCCCCTATTCTGGCACCAGGCTAGCGGCACAGTAAAGATAATATGGGTTTCACAGTTCTAATGAAATTTCACAAAGCTTATGGGTCTCCCAGTGGTGCAAATACTGTATAATAACTATACCGAACTGTATTCCCTGTCTCAGCAGGATGCACTGAGCTCCTGATTCCATTGTTAAACGCATTATACATTTCCTTTCACTTACTTTAGAGCTATTGATGGTATTTCTAAAAGAAATTACACAAACTGACGAGCTTCCACTGTAAATGATTAATCCTAAATGAATTCCCTGGATGACAGAACAGACAAAGTTTATACTATAGGCACCATCTCTCCCTACTATACCTGCTATCCCACAGCCCCAGTCCCTTCCCAGAGGCTATTATCCCCCCACTGTTACTATAGGCACCATCTCTCCCTACTATACCTGCTATCCCACAGCCCCAGTCCCTTCCCAGAGGCTATTATCCCCCACTGCTACTATAGGCACCATCTCTCCCTACTATACCTGCTATCCCACAGCCCCAGTCCCTTCCCAGAGGCTATTATCCCCCCACTGCTACTATAGGCACCATCTCTCCCTACTATACCTGCTATCCCACAGCCCCAGTCCCTTCCCAGAGGCTATTATCCCCCACTGCTACTATAGGCACCATCTCTCCCTACTATACCTGCTATCCCACAGCCCCAGTCCCTTCCCAGAGGCTATTATCCCCCCACTGCTACTATAGGCACCATCTCTCCCTACTATACCTGCTATCCCACAGCCCCAGTCCCTTCCCAGAGGCTATTATACCCCCACTGCTACTATAGGCACCATCTCTCCCTACTATACCTGCTATCCCACAGCCCCAGTCCCTTCCCAGAGGCTATTATCCCACTGCTACTATAGGCACCATCTCTCCCTACTATACCTGCTATCCCACAGCCCCAGTCCCTTCCCAGAGGCTATTATACCCCCACTGCTACTATAGGCACCATCTCTCCCTACTATACCTGCTATCCCACAGCCCCAGTCCCTTCCCAGAGGCTATTATCCCACTGCTACTATAGGCACCATCTCTCCCTACTATACCTGCTATCCCACAGCCCCAGTCCCTTCCCAGAGGCTATTATCCCCCCACTGCTACTATAGGCTACATCTCTCCCTACTATACCTGCTATCCCACAGCCCCAGTCCCTTCCCAGAGGCTATTATCCCCCCACTGCTACTATAGGCACCATCTCTCCCTACTATACCTGCTATCCCACAGCCCCAGTCCCTTCCCAGAGGCTATTATCTCCCCACTGCTACTATAGGCACCGTCTCTCCCTACTATACCTGCTATCCCACAGCCCCAGTCCCTTCCCAGAGGCTATTATCCCCCCACTGCTACTATAGGCACCATCTCTCCCTACTATACCTGCTATCCCACAGCCCCAGTCTCTTCCCAGAGGCTATTATCCCCCCACTGCTACTATAGGCACCATCTCTCCCTACTATACCTGCTATCCCACAGCCCCAGTCCCTTCCCAGAGGCTATTATCTCCCCACTGCTACTATAGGCACCGTCTCTCCCTACTATACCTGCTATCCCACAGCCCCAGTCCCTTCCCAGAGGCTATTATCCCCCCACTGCTACTATAGGCACCATCTCTCCCTACTATACCTGCTATCCCACAGCCCCAGTCTCTTCCCAGAGGCTATTATCCCCCCACTGCTACTATAGGCACCATCTCTCCCTACTATACCTGCTATCCCACAGCCACAGTCCCTTCCTTAATGTATTTAATTCTATGCATTGTGGCGCCATTGCTGAAATGCCAGCACTAAATAAATGAATGTGCTTATTTTCCTACCTACAGCTACTGCAGTTTTCACCCTTTCCCGGGCCCCTCAAAGACAGCTGTGACATTTGCAACCTCCCTCCATTCCCTGGGGTGACAGGCATTATGTACAGAATATAATTTCAGCAGGCCTTTTCATCCACAAGGAACTGCTCTTTAAGCATTAGTGTCACTTGAATTTAGCCATTGCTTTATTCTACCCTGCACCTTGAGTTCCAGGCAGTGCGGAGACTGCCACCTTGTGGCTCACTCTGGCCAATGCACAGAAAGCTGCCCATATAATGCTGCTGTGAGGAACACAGCTGAGCGCCTGATGGAAAAAACAGGTTAAGGATCAAACTCTGCAGATAACAGCACAATATTAAAAGGTAGCAAAGGGCAATACTTATGGGGACCACTATGAGCGAGCAGAGAATGGCTAGAAATAAAAGTTGCAGCAAGCTGTACACAAGCCTTTTGGTTTCCCACTGAGCGGAGGTGAAAGTTCCAAGTTATATTGCTCAATTAAGAGTCCCAAGGCCCAAATGTAGTTGAGGCTTTTGCCGGTGAATCTGACAGCTTAGAACTGACTGTCCTAAATCTATTGCCGTGCAAACAGCTGCAGGTATAGCAGTGCCCCCCCCAGGCTCCTCTCACCCCCATGCATTACTATATTAATACTTCTCTGTCTGCCCTTCTAATTAGCCCTGGGCAATTAGCCCAGCATCAATAAAGTGATGATTAAAACTGCCATTTTGTTGTATCCTTTTAATTGTTAAACTGTCATTACTCTGCATTATTCTTTTGCACAATCATTTTTTTAATGACTGGTATGAAATTATCACATATTTGTTTTATTATTAACCTACATATGGGTATTTGGGGTCCAGGGCAAATAGTAGAATAAATTCAGGCACTGAAAATCCTCAACAGTATAACCCAACCAGTTTGTGAGCACACCAACCTCCAAAAATTGTGTATTATATTCATAATAGTGACTACTTCTGATTATAGTATAAAGGAGCAACTACCCCACATATACCTGCACACACTGAGCAATGCTCTCAGAACGAGAGTCAAAATCACTGGTGGGGTTCCAAACTATTAATGGAAAACTATACCCGCAGAATGAATACTTAACCAACAGGTAGTTTCCCTTGAGCCGCCATTTAGTGATGGGCTGTGTGCTCCCTCAGAGATCAGCTGACAGGAAATAATGCAGCTCTAACTGTAACAGGAAGTAGTGTGGGAGTAAAAGACAGAACTCTGTCCATTCATTGGCTGATGGGGCCTAGCATGTATGTGTGCCTTGGCTTGTTTGTGTGCACTGTGAATCCTATGATCCCAGGGGGCGGTCCTTAATTCTTAAAATGGCAATTTTCTATTTAGGATTACCCAATGGCACATACTACTAAAAAAGTATATTTTTATGAAATAAAAATAGCCAATCATACCTCTTATTTGGCAACCCTGGAACTTTTTTCATGCATGTGTTGCTCCCCAAATCTTTTTCCGGGTATAAACGGTTGGGGACCTTTGGTGTAGATGTTTCCAAAATGGAGCTCATTACAGTTCAGGGTTATATGGTGCAGCCTGTAGGATACATAATAAAAGGAGTATGGAAGAGTTAAGCAATAGAGCATCCATGGACGTTTAAGGGACTGTGCATAATCATGTAAAGGGTATGGACCTGTTCTGTAATGAACATTATGGGCAGCAGAAGAGAGAAACTACAGTATTTCATTATTAATTTGTCTCTGCAGGTCTCATCGTCTACCTGGGGATGATGGTTGGTGCTTTCCTATGGGGAGGGATGGCAGACCGCATTGGCCGACGGCAATGCCTACTCATCTCTCTCTCTGTCAACAGTGTGTTTGCCTTCTTCTCTTCATTTGTCCAGGGATATGGGACCTTCTTGTTCTGCAGGCTTCTGTCTGGTGTTGGGTGAGAATGTTATTTTTTGCTTTTCATGATCATGTCCTGCTCATTGAGCTGGCTTACTGAATGTAATGTGTTAACCAATGAAATGGTTAGTTTGAGCCATTTATTTCATGCCTTATAATTCTTCTGTGGATACCAAGGACCAATCCAAACATTAAATCAGACAAAAAAGAGATAAGAGAAAGGAAGCAATACCAGCAAGGCCCAATACCAGAGTTTGTTGCAGGGCCTATCCATTGCTTTCCTTGTATGAAATCTTAGCTTGTTTCTTTCTTTTCTTCATAGTATTGGCGGGTCCATTCCAATTGTGTTCTCCTATTTCTCTGAGTTTTTGGCCCAAGAGAAAAGGGGAGAGCACTTGAGCTGGCTGTGCATGTTCTGGATGATTGGTGGGATCTACGCCTCAGCAATGGCTTGGGCCATCATTCCACACTATGGTAAGTAAATGGAGAACACATTCCCAATTGTATTTATTAGAAATGATTTTGTTTTTAATGGCCGAGCTACATATTCCCCTCTAGTAATGGCCCCCACCTCCTGGAAGTTGTGCCTTCCTTGTCCTTTACTTGTTGAAAGATTAATAGGAATCATAGAGCTAAAATAGTTTAGCCAAAACTACCTGAACTACAATCAGGATATATAAGCAACCCAAGCCTATGGGTTGATCAGAATATAGGTAGGTAGGTAGTAGATACATTAATCAGAGTCTAGGTAGGTGAGTCATTTTCTCACCCAGGGCTAACCTGTATAATACATCACTACTGAAATTACAATTAGGGTTCCTCAGTGTCAGACTGGGACCCCAGGGGCCCACCAGAAAACCCACTCTCCAAACTATTTTTCCTCCTTTCTTCACCCAACCTCATTTTTTCCTCTTTTATTTACATGCTAGTATCTATTCTTCCATCTATTTCTCCTCTTCATTCCCATTTAGAAATAGGGAAAGACCATATAGCAGGCCATTTGGTAAAGGGCAGGAGGGCCCACTGACACCTGGGCCCACCGGGAGATTTCCTGGTATCCCTGTGGGCCAGTCCGACACTGGGGTTCCTTTTGGCTGCCAACATAACTGACAGATATCATTTGTACAAGACTGGCACAGCAAAAATTCTCAACCCAAACAAACTAGAATACGGTATTTTATCTTCTAAATACAGAAAAAAGGCTCAGCATTTAAGCACAAAGTCAAGAGTCATTTCAGTACAAAAGATGATGATAACTGATACTTTAGATACAGCCTGTGAAGAGGAATAGGGATAAAGGAACCCTCTCAGGCTTTACCAGAAGTTCTTTAATGTTTAGAACCATCCTTTCTCTATTCCAGTAAATTGTCTCTCATACAGAAAGGCATTCATATATAAAAAGGACAAGGTGATGCAAGTATGGTCTCATATTGCACTGGATCATGTAATAGACCATTTCTGACTCTGCGGATGCTACAGTTACATCTTTTATTTATCTTCCTTATAGGATGGAGCTTCCAGATGGGTTCCGCTTACCAATTCCACAGCTGGAGGGTGTTTGTGCTGGTGTGTGCCTTCCCATCTGTCTTTGCTATTGGGGCTTTAACCACCATGCCTGAGAGCCCTCGCTTTTTCTTAGAGGTAAGACAACATCCCAGAAGGTGTGTTTTACCAAAGTGAACTACTTTGATATTCTGTTGTGAGACCCAATTCTACACCTTAACCCAACACTAATGACTAATTCATACTTAGCTTCAAGTGAAATACACCTTCTCTCAACACTTAATATACTAGATCCTGGAGGGTCAAGAAGAAATGGACAGGAAAACAAAAAGCAAATTGGCACTCAGGGCTAAAGGGAAATAATTCCTTATTAGAAAGTCTTTATTTGCGAAAAAGATGCAACGTTTCGAGGCCAATCAGCCTCTTTATCAAGCTTGATAAAGAGGCTGATTGGCCTCGAAACGTTGCATCTTTTTCGCAAATAAAGACTTTCTAATAAGGAATTATTTCCCTTTAGCCCTGAGTGCCAATTTGCTTTTTGTTTTCCTGTCGGTTTGTGTGAGGGTGCCGATCCCTCTGGCAATGTGCACCGGGCGGTCAAATTTGGAGAACTAGGGTGTGCGGTAAGGCCTCTGTTGTAACTATCAAGAAGAAATGGAGTCATAAGTACCATAAACCATCAGCTCTATCTATCTATTTTAGAATGGGAAGCACGATGAAGCTTGGATGGTGCTAAAGCAAGTTCATGACACCAATATGAGAGCCAAAGGACACCCTGAGAGAGTGTTTTCCGTGAGTAGAAAAAACCCCAACCAACTGTATGACCAACTATAGTCTATAGGCTTTGGTTGTGCATCAGTGCTTTTTAACCTTGCTATAGTTCATAAGCAGCATAATTAAATACAATTAGAGTTCTGACAGTTGATAAAGCTGTAGGTAAATGAGGCTGGGAGAGAACGTTTGCTCCTGATCTTTAGAGCGGCGCAGGAGATTACTAAAGGATTATGGTATATATGCAGCCTGTCTGCTGGATATGCCAACGCCCTCCCAATTCTAATTCCATTTGTCTTGAATGAAATATCTCTATTGTCAGATGAGCTCAACATCAAGCAAATTCTGCCTTTTGTAGCCCATTCTTGGCCTGACAGCTGTTTTTTTCCTTCATTAGGTGACCCAAATAAAAACTATTAAGCAAGACGATGAGCTTGTTGAGATCCAGTCCGACACTGGGGCCTTGCACAGACGATGGATGATCAAACTTCTCAACCTATCACAAGAGGTATAACATGATACCTAAGGAGATGTTTTGTCACTAGATACTTAACAGAGGCAGCAGGTGGAAATGACCAACCAAGATGTGTGTGAGCTTTACTTGCATGTCTTTGGATGTCTGTACATCCATGGGTATTTTCAAGCATTGTCTTCTTGATACGTGATATAAATCCACAGAAATGTAACAGCAGTCTTCAGCAACCAATGATTTATGCTCTAGAATGACCCATTTGATGACTTGGGGGCAAGCAGATACAGGGCAACCACATTTCATTCACTTGATTAATTATATACTGGAATGACATTAGGATAGAGATCTGCAAGGTTGGCAGGGTGTATTTCTCATTCCATGGTCAGGCAAGGCCTACACCATAAGACGAGCTGAGAGTCTACAATGGTCATTAAATATAGTTCCATTGGGTGGAGTAACTAAAAGTGCCTGGGACCCACAGCAAAAAACCTGTAAGTCTTTAGGGAAGATCATCTCTATACACACATAAACACACATTTTACTTAATTCAGTATAACTGGGCCCCATTTCTTTGAAGGTATTCTACTGGTTTGATATTTCTGCTGTGCTACCATCTTTTTTTTACACTCCTGCACTTGACCACTCAGTTTATTTATATGTCCACAGGTCTGGGCCAACTTCCATCAGTGTTTTGCCCCAGAATACCGTCGCATTACTCTCATGATGATGGCTGTTTGGTTCACCATGTCCTTCAGGTAAGAAAAGAGCAAACCCACTGCAGAAATAAAAATAAATAAAAGCATTTAACAGGGCAATATCAATAACTTTTTTGTGCATTTTGCCTCAGTTGGCACATTACCATGGGTTGTAAAAAGCCTGTCTGCCTTCTACTCTATTTCTGCTCGCTCAGAAGAGCTTACGTCTATGCTCAAAGTCACAGTAATAAAATCCCATCTACTGTTTTTATTGTGCAGCTCTCTTCTTTGAGGCTTTTGTACCATATACCTGTAGGGAACACACAGACCCAACTACACTAGTTTTGTGGAGCCTCAGTAAGGTATAAGCCCATTTCCAGGCCAGAGGTTGGGAATTAGGGAGAGCAGGAAGGGTCAGGAGATTATGGGGATCAGGGCCACTCAAAGAAGAGCATCTTGTGATCTCCAGAGGGAATCAGACTGGAAAACAGAAGGGATTTTGTACTGAAGGTATCAAATTCCAGACTCTTCCTGTTGGCCTTGTATTTCTAAGCAGGGCCTTATTATAATGATAGCTGATCATGGTGACCTTGGAACTTTCACATCTCGCTTTAAAACAGTTGACCATCACTGCATGAAGGGGTTCTCTTTTGATTACCACCTCCCAGCAATCCTTCCACACCCACCTCCATTCTCCATGGTTCCGATGGGCCGATTTAATATGGGTTCAAGTGCCAATGCTGGAGTTTGTACAGAGTACTTGTATGTATATTATTTAGGGATGCAGCAAATCCCGCAGAAATTTTTGCCCCTTCCCGATCCTAAGTAGCAAATGCTATTTAGTATTCGGATTCGGTTCCGGATTCCGGATTCAGCCGAAAAAAAAAGTGGGTTTGGTGCATGCCTAATATTATTATTTAGAAATAATATAAATTAATTGTACATTAATATTATAATATATACTTTATTTATAAATAATATTATTTATAAAATATTACGTATGTATGCAGCAACAGAACAATAGAATAATAGAACAAACGGGGGTAAATACAATAATAAATGCAAACACAAAGTACAAAGTACAGTTACATTAAAGATTAAGAGCTAAGTGTCACAGAGACACAAGGAAGGAGATACCTGATTGGGTGTGTAACTTACAGACACTAATAGAAGGATATTAAGTACTGTACCTATGACACAGCCTTGTACAGATAAAATATTTAGTGCAAAGAATAGGAGACTTTAGTAAGCTTTCTTGTGCGTTGCATTCCCTGTTGCTTTTGCTTTGCATGTTCTAGATTACGCACGTGGTAGGGGCATGCCCTAGAACACAGATCTGCCACCCCTATATTATGCAGTTGTGTCTGTAGTTTGTAAGAACTCCTGAGGTTTCAAAATGCAATAAACATGGCTTTTTAGGGGGGGGATTTTTTGCACTATGTCCCTTTCTATTCTTCTGTTATTTTCATCCTTCCAAAAGTTTTGTTAAGAAAAAGAAATCCAGGTATTTATCCACCAAGTGCTAGTGGTAGAGTGATCATCCTCTGGCCTGGAGACAGTCACTATTTAGTGGGCTGGTGGGGGGCTGTTTGGGCCTCTGGTTACCTGAAATGCCAGGGCCTATCTTAAGTCTCAGTCCAGACCTGGTCATCTTGACTTCTTTATCTTGATGTTACTATAAGTACGGTAGTTATACAGAGTAGATGAGACTCAAATGCCCACCAATTTCATCCTTTTGTCCAAGCGAAACAAGCCTTTTAGCTGATCTAGAACAAGGTAAACATCCCATCTAAAGCAATATTAAATGTTGTTTAGGTTTTATTATATCTATTATATGTAGAAAGCTAAGCTTTCCGATGTCTTTTTAAAATGTTGAGCTTTAATGAATGACCTGCAAGGCAGTACACATACGCTACTAATGCCCCTCATATAGGTGCGCTTCCCATGTTCCATGTACTATACGGCCTCAATAATGTTATCAGAGAGGCCTACCTTGGTACTAAGCATTCCATACATTAGCATAGGAATTGGTAATATTTAGCCAACTGGTTAATGATCGAGCCAATTAATTAGACATGCCTCTCTACCTGCAAGGGAATTCTCTATCCCAAGACCAATTGAGCAGACAGATAGCTTCCCACCTCCTGAAACACATGGCGCTTAACTGGCAGATTCGCCCTGAGCTGCGGATAATGTCTGTATTTCCTAATCAGGATTGAGCCTTCCAAATTGATTCCTCCAAATAACTGTTAATTCAAAGTGTCAGTGAGGTAATTAAAATGCCATATTCCCAGTTACCGTCTGCCGTTCCTCGGCTGCACATTAAAACAGCCACCGTCAGCTGCTAATGAAGTTATGGACGATGCTCGGAGCCATAAAGAGAGTGGATATCCGAAAAGTAAATAAATGGAGCCTAATGTCGCTTATTGCTGCCACAACAGAGCCGTCTAGGCAGGCAGGGCTAATTTCATTATATATACTCTTTATGCAGTATATCTCGTGTATAAATGATATTAGGAACTTGGCAGTGACGATAACAATGAAAGAGAAACCACTGTGGTTGGAGTTGCCTTATGTGACCTTTTCTATAGCCGCTAAGTCATGTGAGGAGCAAGTCCCAACTCATGTTTCTGCAGGGGAGGATGGGAAAGGTGGGAAAGGGACAGACCAGATCGAAAGGGATGACTGCAGCTGGCTTCTTGGTCCAGTACCACAATCACTTGCAACTTGCATTAATAGCCTTACCTATAGCAATTGAGTAGTGTAGTATTCCACTAAAGCCTTTTGGTTATCCAAGTGATTGCCTTCACAGTGCAAAACTGCAGCCCCTTTACTTAGATCTGCCGGAGAATCCATACAGCTTGGATTTTAGATTTTAGACTGTCACCTTTAAACTCTGATGTAATCACAACAAAGGTTGATAGTCCAAAGGGCTAATTTGGGGTCTTTGGGGGTCATACATACTGGTAAAGGCACAAGGAGTGGCCTGATGTGGTATGGAATTCACTTGTTTTAGTTATAAGGCTTGTGGTATGACGGGTTTAATAACATATGAGCCCTCATAACTTACTGGTATTCTGGCAGGATCACTGCATTCGGTGCTCACTTTGTCAAGTAAGTGATAATTACTTAGTCTGGCAATATAACTTCCATCCATATTGTGAAAAAAGTGGAGTGTCGCCTCTTGGGCAATCCGCATAGTTGCATTTACAGACCTGTGTGTCTGTCTCTATAGGAGGTAATGGTCACATGTCTTTAGTACAGTTGTTGTCACTGAACAGTAACATAAAAGGTTGTTTTTAGGGGTCACTATATTTCAAACCCAACATGGTTGCAGCCCCCATAGCCGAATAAGCCAAAATGTACCACTTCCAATCTCTTTTTTGGTTCCATTCAGTTTTCTCCTGGTGCCAAATTTATATTTTATCATTGAAAGCAAAATATCATGGAATGGTGGCTCAGTGGTTAGTATTGTTGTATTGCAGCGCTGGGGTCCTGAGTTTGATTCCAATCAGGGCACTATCTTCAAGGTGTTTGTATGTTCTGCTTGTGGGAGGCTTTCTTCAGATAAAAATATATATAGGCAGGGAAGGTGAGAGCCTGATAAGCCTCAAGAGGAAAGTGCGGAGACAGGCAGAAATTTAGCAGTCAAGAATGCGGAGTATATAGAATGGCAAGGAGAACTATGTAGGGACCATGAAGGATATAAGAACTGAGAAGGAAGGTGCTTAGTTCTAAAGAGCTAAGAAAATATAAAGAACCAGTGAAGGGATTTGCACAGGCCCAGGGGCAAAGCAGATGTGGGGAAATATCAATGGCGGAATCTAGAGGAAGCGCTTAGGAGAAGGTTAGTTGGCTAGAATCACAGAGTTGATTGTTGTAGTCTAGCTGGGTAAGTACTTTGGCTGTTTCTGAAATATAAAAATTCTCCATATAAAACACCAACCTATAGGGGTAATTGAACACTGCTAGCTGCATTCGGTAGCCCTGTATTCATGCAGGTGTGTGGGGTGGAACATAGGCAACCCCCCTCTCAACGCTCCCCTAATTTGCAGACCCCCCAATGCAGTCAGACCCCAGATAGAAGTGCTCCCTGAATGAGCACTTTTGTGCCCCCTTAGTACGTTCACATTTCTGTCTGTGGTCTTCACAAATGAGCCGTTATGTCTATGGTGAATAACATAGAAAGGGAAAAGCTCCCACTATTATATATGGAGCATTGGAAACATGGATTACTGTGGGTAGAAAGATCTACCTTCATATTGTTCTGTCTAGGGTGCTATTTCCCAAGTCCAAACATCAGCCTTTTTAGAGCTAAGTCACAACCCCCACCTCCCACCCCCTGGGCCTCGCTGGCTAAGGCAATCAATCCTGACAGCAAAGCTAAATAGGCAGCTGCTCTCTCCTCACCAATATAAACATGTAATAAATGAGAGCTGTTTCATAAGCCAGAATAGCAATGGTGGCAAATCTGCATCTGTCATTGCTGCAGCCCAAAGACACCACCAATAGCGCCATTTGTAACCCCTGGTCCAGCTCTCATTCAGCGCCATGCTTGTTTACTATTTTGTTTATTTCTGGGTACATTCATTTCAAGGTCTCATTCTGGTTTTTCACATTCAACGCAATTGCTTGTACTCTACATGGTGTGCTACAGTCACAACTGCTGTTTTCAAGATGTACCAATAAAAAAAAGCCATAAAATCTTGGTCCCAAAGGCTTCGGAATAAAATGGTTGTTAAGTTGTTAGCTTGGCAATACTCCCAGAATGCAATGCAGTATTTTAAATGCAACTATGGGGTAGCCAACAAATCAGTACCCGTGTTCATCAAGTTAACCATGCATGAAACCCCTTCAAATGCCAAAAGCATATACACACACACACACACACACATACATATTCTTAAACACAACTAACTTGAGGCCTTCAGTAGCTGTGTAGATTTTGTCTATCCAAGAAGTCATCAAAACCCATCTTAAAGCCCATTCTGTAAAGAACCATTTGCATTGTTTTAACTGTAAGTTCTGTTCCTCAAGGCTAAAGGGTGGACACTTGTCCTTTTTCTTTTCTATGCCAAGGAAAGCCTATTATGTCCTCAAATGTACTTGTAAAAAGTAATCACACCCCCTTGTAAGGTCCTCTTCTCCAGAGAAAGCAACCTCAACTTTGACAGCCTCTCCTCATACTTTCATTACTTGTGCTTAGACCATCTTTGGTCACTTAATATCCAGCCCCTTCTTAAAGTTATATAATGTATCAGCCAGCACGACTGATTCGGGGAGGGAATTCCAGAACCTCACAGCTCTCACTGTAAAAAATCCTTTCCGAATATTCAAATGGAACCTCCCTTCTTCTAAACGGTAACGGTACCTACTGGTACCTACTGGTAAATAAAACATTAGAAAGGTTATTATATGATCCCTTTATATATTTATACATAGTTATCATGTCTTAAGCGCCTCTTCTCCAGTGTAAACAGACCCAACTTGGCCAGTCTTTCTTCATAACTGAGACTTTCCATACTGGGAATAAGCCACCGCTCCTATAAACAGGGGGCCAGCTGTACTTTATGGATGCTTGAAAGGAAATATGATGTTGTATTTTTTATTAGAACTCTTGCCATTTTCAGATTTTCTTTCTAAAGGGGAAGCTGACACACCAGACGTCATTGCACAGCATTGCACAGATACTTAATCATATCATTACAGCATGTACTAATGTGTAGAGTCTAAATTAAGCTTTAGCTCCTTTAGTGAGAAAAGTAATTTTCACCTGCTAAAAATATATCCGTTGACATAAATGAAAAAGACAAAGGAAATATAAGGCTTGCTTAATTCTTCCCAAGATAAGCGGGTTGGTGCATTGTTAGTTTCTAGGCATTCCGCCCACACCCACCCGGAGTGTACTCCATGGTAATGCTACAAACTGTTCCTGACCTGAAATCATAACCAATATTGTTGTGTGAAAAGCAAGGAGCTCATTTAGCATCCAGACTGCTACCGCTGCAGCTTTCACAGCTATTACTCGGGTTTATAGAGTGTGAAAGCTTTTCTCTCTCAGTTTAGAAGCTATGACTGCAGGAACTACGGCAACTGCAGGTTCTGACAAGAAGACAAAGTCTATCTGCCTTAACGGGTTGACGCTTATTTAGATGCACCAAATCCAAGATTTAGTTTTCTGCTAAATTCTTTGTGCCGGGGTTCTCAAACTGTGGGGTTGGCACCCCTGGAGAGGCGGCAGGTGGGGGCTCACCCTGAATGCCAGTTAGGCATTCTCCCAAAATCTTACCCTATTTCCTCTCCTAGTTACACCAGAATTTTCTGTTTGAAGGTCAATATGGGTTAAAAAGGTAAATGCCCTTCTTAAAACTATAGCTGATACACCATTAATGTCCTATGTCTGTAAAGGTCCCCATACACGGGCCGATTCTAGCTGCCGATATTGGTCCCTTAGACCGATTCGGCAGCTAATCGGCCCGTGTATGGGCACTGCCGACGGGACTGCCCGACCGATATCTGGCCTGAAATCGGGCAGATCTCAATTGGGCAGGTTTAAAAATCTAGTTGGATCAGGGACCCCATCGGCTTGTTGATGCGGTCCCTGGACCGACGTTGCCTATGCCCGTCATTATAATTCAAAATAGCCTGGATTCTCCCGATACCCCCCACCCGTAGGTGGGGGATATCGGGAGAAGATCCGCTCGCGACTGTTACTAAATACCCTCTGTAGTGGTGACAGGAGGACCTTTGTTTAAAGCATTTCTGAGCAGAAGTCTGTAACAATAATATTATAGGAAGCCAAAAGAAGGTTAGAAGACTTTAAAACATGGGGTAACTGATTTTTGGGGGGTTTTGCATAAATTGGAGTGAGTTTGATGAACAATACATCATTCAACACAAGAAAAATGGTGGCTCCCATTAATAAATGCAGATATGGAGCTTCCCATATATATAATAATTGTATTATATTTATCAAGTTGCTCTTTTGTCCTCAGTTACTATGGGCTGACCGTGTGGTTCCCAGACATGATCAAACACCTGCAGAACATCGACTACGCCTCGCGTACAAAATACTTCCATAACGAGTCTGTGAATAACTTCAACTTCAACTTCACCCTGGAAAACCAGGTCCACAGGAAAGGAGAATACCACAACGACAAGTAAGATCAACTGTTAACCTTCCGGCCACACTTGCCAGCTTTCTTGTGGTGCAGATACAGAGCATAAGCCAGTTGTTTTAGCCGGGGAAAAAATGTAGCTTAGAAGAAACTCAAAAACAATGGTGAATCAGATCTTTGCTTTTGTTGTAGGTGACCATTGATGTTTGTTTCCAATGTTAATAAATACACCCAATAATCAATGTAACCATGAACGTTTGCCAATTGCTCCAATCAATTCAGTTGGCTGCAACGTTAAAGCACAAGGGTGGAAAATACACATTTTGTTGACCATGAAGAATCAGCATTGACAAGACGCCCATCCCCTGCCCTACCAGAGGTGGCATCTTTCAAAAGATTTATTATAGAGTGCATAGTCCTTTGATGGTTCTTTGAACAATGATATTGTACATCGGCCCCATAAAGAGGCAGCCAAAGCAATTTCAAAAGGGCAATTTTTTTGTTTGCTTGAGCCCCTGATGAAGACCCCATTGTTGAGGTTGAAACATGTTGGGATTTTGTTAAATAAATGTGGATTGTTTATATTGGTGTGCCCTGTTTTTGGAGTATTCTATATATGGGGACTTTCAGGTAGCCCCAACACAGTGAGTACCCAGCATTGGTATTAATTATATTGGTGTGCCATCATACCACGTATATCAAAGGGGCATAGAGGCTGTAAAGATCATCTTAAGCCTTTCTTCACCCGTGGAAATTGCAATTACAAAAGAGAGTATGAAGGTTTTGACAGAAAATGTTTTGCCGTACATAGAACCAACCGCTGGGTAGTATCTAATGATCAAGATTCACTCGTGGGTCTCTCTCTCTTCCCGGCAGATTCATAGGCCTCAAGCTGAAGTCGGTCATCTTTGAAGATTCCTTGTTCACCGACTGCTACTTTGAGGATATCACCTCCAGTAACACGTTCTTCAAAAACTGCTCTTTCATTCGCACGATGTTCTACAACACAGGTAATGTATTCCTCAGCGGCCATTGCTTTTGGCAGTAGGTTTAACGTTTTTCATTTATGACCAAAAAGCTCTAAATATTTGAAATAGAATTTATTCAAAAGGGGAATTTCAAAAAATGCTTCTGGGGGTTAAGATTTGAAATCCTCATGTTCCTGGCTTTATAAAATGATTCACAGAGATGCCAACACTTTGATACAGGAATATTTGATAACATTCCTTCATAAGAGGTGTTAATTAAACTAGTCAGACATTCTCATAATCACTTATGGTGTTATGTGATATATGAAAATACTGTTATAAAATATAGTGGATAGTCTAGTGGCTGAGGCATGATTTTATAAATGTATAGTATATAATTAGTGATGAGCGGATCTGTGCCGTTTCCCTTCCCCGGAAAATTTGCAAAACTTCACAAAATGGCGAAAAATTCACGAAATGCGGATGCCCCATGACTTTTTTGACCCAACTGCGACTTTGTTGACCCAACTGCTACTTTTTTGACAGGACTGCAACTTTGTTGACCCGGCTGCGACTTATTTGATGTAACTGTGACTTTTGTTTTGATGCGGCCACCACTTTTTCCTTTGAGAATTTTTGTTGCAGCGAATGTTTTGCAAAAATTTTGTCCAGCGAATCCATGCATCTTTGCTCATCATTATATATAAACTTTAATATTAATTGAACACTATACCCCCCAAAATTCCTGCAGATTTCTTGGTTTTCTCACACTGATTAATAGCAGGAGGATAAGCAACTGGAAAGTGGTGCATTATTTTACTAATAATTATTACTAATAGTTAATGATTTGAAAATTAATTGCTGTATTATTTATATAATTGTTGGGAGTGGGAAAAGCCTGTAGAAAGCGTAGCCTTGGGGCCTCACATCTCATTAATCCAGGACTGTGCAGGACTATCTACTAGGGAAACAACAATGACTGCATAGTTTAATTGTATCTGTTTGTTCATATTATGAGCAAATTTAGAGCCTGTTGGTACAGGGGGGTACATATGACCCCAAAATGCATAGATGCACACCAGAGTTGGTGGTTGCGTCACTTCCACTACTTTGATGTTCCTATCAATGCCATATCAGATAAAACTAGATGTAATTGCACCATATTATATTACGTATTCATAGGCTTAATGTCAAACAGGTGACCAGTAAATGCTGCTTGTTTATTGGTTGCTATGGGTTACAAGACCTGGTGCAATCTTTGCAATAAATGTTTAAATCTGATCTTCCTAGTTGTGATCAGCCCAGGCACTGCTGACCAGACTGGCTGACTCCCATGCATGCACTTTTTTGGTTATATTCTCTCACTCTCAATCTTGATCTGGATCCACAGACCTGTTCGATTACAAGTTCATCAACAGTAAGTTCACCAACAGCACATTCCTGCACAGTAAGGAAGGCTGCCAGCTAGACTTCAGCGATGATATCAACAACGCCTACATGATCTACTTTGTGAGCTTCCTAGGCACTCTCGCAGTCTTGCCTGGCAACATCGTATCTGCTTTGCTCATGGACAAAATCGGCCGCCTTCGAATGCTGGGTGAGTTGCTTTTCATCTTTGTCTGTGTGCACTACAAGTCCAAGAATGTCTTCTATGTAAATTGTCTTCTCTGTGGTCAAGACAGATGGCAAGGTTACGCCAAAACTCAGATTTAGTTGCTCTTCATACACTTTGGGCTACAACTCCCTGCTCAGAAGCAGAACTTTGGTGGGGCCAAAGAACTGATTTGTTACCCCTCCCTAACCCTGTTATCCCAACATACGACCCAGCAGTGAGATAACTTTACCCTGTAGTAGCAATGTAACATCATCATTTAAACTGTGCTTTGCTTAAATCATACACAGAAGATTGTGTGCTGGGACAACAATCATTTAAGAACATTAAAGGTGGATATAAATGCACCTTGGTTTCGTACGATAATCGGTGTATGGTGGGAGACGAGGCAACCATTTGGGTTCCCTTTAAGGAGTCCAACAATAATTCCTTTGTTTTTTATCTGCATTTCTAACTATTCAGCTCATAACATTAAAAGAGTTGACTAATGATCATTTCCTACGGCCAATGGTTGTGGAAAAGATCGTAATTGTGGTGTGTATGGCCACCTTAGCACAAACTTACTGCTAGAATTAAGGTGGCCATACACGGGCCAATTCTAGCTGCCGTTATCGGTCCCTTAGACTGATTCGTTAGCTTATTGGCCTGTGAAGGGCCAGCAGCGATGGGCCTGCCCAGCCGACATCCGGCCTGAAATCGGGCAGATATCGATTGGGCAGGTTAAAAAATTTCGTCGGATCGGGGACTGCATCGGCATGTTGATGCGGTCCCCTGAACCGACTGCGCCCATTACCAACGTTCTAATTCGATTGTTTGGTCCCAGGTCCAAACGACCGAATTAGCCTAAATTCGCCTGATATCGCCCCACCCGTAGGTGGGGATATCGGGAGAAGATCCGCTCACTTGGCAACTTCGCCAAGATCTACAAAGAGCTATGTTTTTGTCCACCATATACTTCATACCCTTTATTATTTGCATCTGTATTTCCATGGGACAATCAATGGTGCACAATCCATATTTAAGGAATAACAGGTGGGAAATCCACTTAACAGTCTACCAGTCTATGGCAGGTGTTAATTACATGGCTTTCTTGCACTAGAAAGTCCTGCACCTTGCCCCAGTTACATTACATTACCCATCAGAGAGCTCAGCACTTTCACCTGGCATTAAATACATACATTAGGACATCTCTGTAGGGTTTATAATTGGTCCAGCATCGTATGGCTTCTGTTAGTAGTATAAACCTACATCATCCTGCCTTCTTTCTATTCATAGCTGGCTCCAGTGTTATGTCTTGCATCAGCTGCTTCTTCCTGTTCTTTGGAAACAGTGAGTCGGCCATGATTGCCTTGCTCTGCCTATTCGGAGGGGTCAGCATCGCTTCTTGGAATGCGCTGGATGTCCTGACAGTGGAACTCTATCCTTCTGATAAGAGGTAAAACCAGCTGCTGGTTGGTTGAAAGGATGCAGTATTAGATAAATATATTGATTGGTGGCGCTTACTGGAACCCAATTTTAAGAGGTCCAGTTTGTGCCGTGTATCAAGTTCTTTTCACTTATTTACTCCTCTTGCTGAAGGCTAAGGGCTTGTGCAACTGGACCTTCCATCACAACTTGGAGAGTCCTTCTAGTTAATTCTGGAATCCTTTGTCTTTGGATGTAGGTTACTGAATCAGGTCAATTTTGACATAGTTACTCTAAACTCACCAGCGTGTGAATGAATAGATGGCTGTTATAACTTTAGGTGGGCACAAGGTGGCGCACACTATTATAGAACTCACTGATTGTATTAGGAATATTTCACTTTTAGATATTTCACATAAACCCCCTTTTATAAAGGGGGCTATGTATTAAAGAAAAGTTTCTAATGTGACTCAATTGTATGTTTTCTTTTAGAGTTTTGAACATAAAAACCCATGTTAGCTGTAGTAGGGAAGTCTCAATGTTGACATATAGATTGAACTATATATGAAATCCCATGCACTACTTGCATATAACCCTGCTGTACAATACATTTATTGAACAGACTGAAGGAAAAATACAATAAATAGAAGATATAGGGTTCATTAATTACTGTAACCCATGTTGCTTTGCTCTGGTGCCTTCATTCTGCCTCCTATTTCAAATTGCGCATTTTGATGTCACCTTCCAGTTGGCTGTAGCTCCAGTTTCCACAGAGGCCAAAGTATAAGCAGCAAACTTGCACCTAAAGATTTAGTAGATATCATTTTAATGCTGGATGACAGAAATGATGACATCTGTTAGGGAGTTGGTCAAAACAGCTGGAGCACATGTGAAAGGTCCCTTGGAAAGACTTTTTCCTTGTGCTCCAGCTATGTTCCCTCATGATGTGTAGGGACACCATTTTCCTTTGCATAGATAAACTGTCCTTGGTAAAATAACAGAAACAAGTGCTCTTCTGGGAATATGTTGGTCTGTCTTGTTGGTCTGTCTTAGTGTCACTACTGGAGTCTGAATGAAGGTATAGGGTTGAGGAACCAATGGAGCACAGTTGAGTCTCAGCTGGTATGAACCAAGTAAGAAATAGATGGATTTTTCTTACTATCTGGCTTGTATGCCATATTAACTAGAAATGACTTATCTAGACACATTCTATATTTATATATGAAAGGAACAAATGCCAGCAATTGATGGGGCAAATTCCTATATTTAGTCCTTTTTATCTTCTCCCTTTTTAGGACCACAGCCTTCGGATTCTTGAATGCCCTCTGCAAATTAGCCGCTGTCCTGGGAATCAGCATTTTCACTTCATTCGTCGGGGTAGCCAAAGCCGTGCCCATCTTGTTGGCATCCGCAGCATTGGCGGTGGGTAGCTTTCTAGCCCTCAAACTACCGGAGACCAGAGGTCAAGTACTTCAGTGAGACAAACCCATGTAAAAACAGATTACATATGTAGGCACTGTGAAAAGTCTTATTTTTATTTTGTTTTGTGGGGCCCGGCCCCAAATCCTCCTCTCCCCTGAGATATTAATAAGGTGATATAAATGAGTGTTAGATAGAATGATTTCAAGAGAACAGAAGGCTCCAATTGTTTGCACTATTGCTAGACTTGAGAGTGTCTTCAAGGGTTATTTTGTGTTCAGTGTGATTTAAAAAGAGAAAAAGGAGGATTGAGGCTTCCTACATTCCCTTGTTTCTGAGAACATTGACTCGAAGATTCTTGAGGTTTATGTAAAAAATAATTCTTTATCATCTGAAAAAAACAGCAATGGTCTCGACATACAGGTGGTAACTACTGACAGACGGCAAGAATAACCTACATTTGCTGATATTGGTTTAAAAGGGAAGGTTCACCTTTAAATGAGTTTGCAGTATGCTACAGATGGGAAGCATATTTCCAATTGGTAATTATTAGCCTTCTCATTCTGGCTTTCAGCTGACAATGTTTTTGGGGTCACTGACCCAGACAACCAAAAACAGACTTCCCAACTGCTGCCAGGTTGAGAGGGTAATTAAACCCTAGCAACACGGATAGCCGTTATATTTCCAAGGTTGTAAACTGCACACTATAAAATGCAAATATTTCAAAATAAAAAATGAAGGGCAACTGCAAATTGTCTTGGGATAATACTGCCTACATTATACTAAAATGTTATGGTGACGTACCCCTTTAAAGCTCCCAAACCCCTTTTTACCAGATAGTGTTTGCCGCTGCACAGGACCATACATATATATATATATATAACCCATATGCAGACCCTTCTCTGTCTGGCTTACTCTTACCCTTGCTGAGCTGGACAAGAACCAATTCAGACTTGAAGTCCAGAGCAGAGATGTGTAAGAACTAAAGGGTACACTGCTGGGAACATAGGAAATAGTTGATGAGGTCATTGCACCTATATATATATATATATATATATATATATAATAATTGGTGAAATGATTGTTTACTTAAATAAATTACTACCTGTTGTAGAACCATTGGAAAAAAAAACGTATAACTTGACATATCAAACCTACAACAAATACTCTTCACAAAGGTTATTACATAGACCTTAATAAGTTATGGCCATACTTAGTTATATGTATATAAATTCAGACAGAGTGGGGCAATATGGTTTGGATACCGGATCTACACACTAGGTGGCAGCAGTGCACTTAGAACACATTCACTCGACATCCTATATTATTCAATGTACAATGATACTGGTATCAGTGGCACTTATTATACAGTTGTATTCCCATTAAAACATGTCTGCCGTAGGCAACCTGCAATGGGAACTTGAGTATCAACGTATACACTGGAAAGCAGTCAAACATTCCTTTAAACGATGGCACAGTTCCACAGACCTCTAGTTAGATAGTCTAGATATCTGTCAAATTTTCTTAAAAGCACAAAGCAATTAAAGAGCAGGTCAGAAATGTTAAACTTTGTTGGGTTGAGCACACAAACAAGGTAAAATTAATTCGAATCAACTGCCATACTTTGTAAAATATATATAATTTTATATGCACAAACTTCTAAAAAAAAATATATCAGTTGCTGATGACTTTTTAAAGCATATCCTGGATATAAGGAGTAGTTAAATATAAAATATTCCGTTGTCGTGGCTTCAAGGCCTGTTAGTCCTTGGATGAGGAAGGGGAACGTCTCCAGAAGCTGTGGAAATACATCTCCTACTTTCTTCACCAGCGAACACACTGGGGTTTGTATCTCCACAAGGCCACAGCCTTAATTTTCTTAATTTAAGCATTAAAGCCAGAATCTGTTAACAGGTCTTAGTACCATAAGCTAGATATACACAGGCTGATCAGATCTTCACTCCTTGTGCCAACAACTGGATCCCAAGAGGAGCAATGGTGGCCCAGAGAACATTGTCAATATCTGACCAACAATGCTCAGGTATTGCTCAAGGAGGCCATTGTTTTAGCTTTTGATTTATTTGAGAACCACCAGTCTGCGGCCAATGTCTGCCTGTCTATGTCCAGCTTTCCTGTCTTTGCCTTTTCCCCACAGGAAAGAGAGGGAATTTCCTTGGAATCGCAGTCTGAAAAGGGGGTTGTAAAATGTCCTTGGTAAAAGAGATTGAACCACCTTGTATCAACTATTACAATCTAACTAAAGGTGGCCATACACATGCCGATCGTAGCTGCCGATATTGGTCCCTTAGAACGATTTGGCAGCTTATCGGCTCGTGTAGGGGAAACAATGACTGGCCTGCCCAACCTATATCTGGCCTGAAATTGGGCAGATATCGTTCGGGCAGGTTAAAAAATTCAGCCGGATCGGGGACCGCGTTGGCTCGTTGATGTGGTCCCCGAGCCGACTTCGCCTTTATCAGTCGTTACAATTTGAATTAGCCTAAATTCCCCTGATATCGCCCATATCCGCTCGCTTGGCGACTTCACCAGGCCAGTGGATTTTTTACGTGTATGGCCACTATACACGCTATACTGGGCTTTCATTTCTCTCCAGATTAGTGTTCCATATTGACATTGGCATTGCCAATGTAGCCAATATTAGTAGAAGCCCCATGGCATTTACAAACTTGAAGCATCTTGTTGCATAAACTAATTTAATGTCTTAAAAACATATCTGATTTGAACTGAGGGGCCTATTCATCAAAGTACGATCGGCTCCGAATACAAAAAAAACTATTTTTTTTCTAATTTTCCGTACCTTGTGTATTTTTGCTGATTTTTCGTTATTTTTTTCAACTTTTTCGTACTGTGCATAAAAAATTACGTGACAAAATCGTATTGTTGCAATGAGTACGAAAGTTTCGGATTCATTTAAGCTTCGGTATTGTGCCTTTCCTTGGGCCAGGTTGGAGCTGCAGAGTGCCATTGAGCCCTATGGGAGACTTTCCTTGGGCCGGGTTGGAGCTGCAGAGTGCCATTGAGCCCTATGGGAGACTTTCCTTGGGCCAGGTTGGAGCTGCAGAGTGCCATTGAGCCCTATGGGAGGCTTTCCTTGGGCTGGGTTGGAGCTGCAGAGTGCCATTGAGCCCTATGGGAGACTTTCCTTGGGCCGGGTTGGAGCTGCAAAGTGCCATTGAGCCCTATGGGAGACTTTCCTTGGGCCGGGTTGGAGCTGCAGGGTGCCATTGAGCCCTATGGGAGACTTTCCTTGGGCCGGGTTGGAGCTGCAGGGTGCCATTGAGCCCTATGGGAGACTTTCCTTGGGCCGGGTTGGAGCTGCAGAGTGCCATTGAGCCCTATGGGAGACTTTCCTTGGGCCGGGTTGGAGCTGCAGAGTGCCATTGAGCCCTATGGGAGGCTTTCCTTGGGCCGGGTTGGAGCTGCAGAGTGCCATTGAGCCCTATGGGAGACTTTCCTTGGGCCAGGTTGGAGCTGCAGAGTGCCATTGAGCCCTATGGGAGACTTTCCTTGGGCCAGGTTGGAGCTGCAAAGTGCCATTGAGCCCTATGGGAGACTTTCCTTGGGCCGGGTTGGTGCTGCAGAGTGCCATTGAGCCCTATGGGAGGCTTTCCTTGGGCCGGGTTGGAGCTGCAGAGTGCCATTGAGCCCTATGGAAGGCTTTCCTTGGGCCGGGTTGGAGCTGCAGAGTGCCATTGAGCCCTATGGGAGACTTTCCTTGGGCCGGGTTGGAGCTGCAGAGTGCCATTGAGCCCTATGGGAGACTTTCCTTGGGCCGGGTTGGAGCTGCAGAGTGCCATTGAGCCCTATAGGAGGCTTCC
The DNA here is from genome assembly GCF_000004195.4 of Xenopus tropicalis. Lineage (NCBI taxonomy): Eukaryota > Metazoa > Chordata > Amphibia > Anura > Pipidae > Xenopus > Xenopus tropicalis. The sequence goes on along the minus strand of NC_030684.2, from coordinate 128,803,146 downwards.
CAAATCATGCACTGATGGTTCAAAGTCAGAAAGGTTTTCCCAGCGTTTACGATCGTTCGGATACGAAAAATTATGTGACTTTCGTATTGCCAGTACAATATTATCATAACTAATATGATTTTTTTGCAAGCATTTACGATCAGAAATGATCGTATTTAATCCGAATTTTCCCATTTCGGGATTCAAACTCGTACTTTGACGAATAGGCCCCTTAATGTAATTCCATAAACCAATGCTAAATCAAGCCAGTTTCATGTGGTCCAATTAAGTCTTAAACCAAGAAGCTTAGGGAGACATATCTCTGTTAATTAACTTTCCTTTGTCCCTTAAACAGCACTGCTTTCTTAAAAGTGCCATTCTCCGATCCTGCAAATGTAAAAACGGGCGGCGAGTTATCTGGAAAAACCCTGCCGGGTATTGTAACAACACACAATGATCAAAATATAGAATTAGAATATAATATGTTTATATGATAAATAGGTAAGACTGCCATTTTGTGTACAGTATTGTATATACATATTTATTCATAATATATTGGGGGTTGAGTGGGGAATTGTAGGCTAATGAAAATCGATATTTAGTGAGATTAGTCATTTTAGAAAAGCCTTTGTTATCTCTTACACAGAAGATATCAAACATATCTTGAAAAAAGTGGGCTAATATATTATGTTTTCAAGCACAAGGGACCCTAATTCTGCAGAAGACGAAAATTGCAAGTGGAACCGGCCAAGAAGCAGCGGCTAAAATGCTGGCTGGGCATTTGCCTCGTTAAATGTTCTATAAAACAATGATTAAAGATCTAAAGCTACACAACAGAAGGATCATTGCTTGGCACGGGTCCTTTGGCTCTGGACCTTATGGCTTATGGGGATTATTATGCATTCTAAGAATTTGTCCCACGCCAACATGTCAAATATGGATAGAAATGCGCTGGAATTTGGTCTTAGGTTTTATACTATTGAACTTATTTTGCCTGAAATTCTTAGTAAGTAGAGGCTGATGGATAAAATAACCAATTGATTCTAGAATACGAGACATTTTAGGTATTGAAAATACAGAATAGTTTACAGCAGAAAAGAGAGGCTGTTTGTAAATGTCCTTTGCAAGCCTGACGTTTGTCTGATTATGCCATGTCTCTCTGCTGACTGCAATTGGTCTAATAGAATAATCAATAATTATGTCATTAGTTTGAAGCATAACTATGTACTGATTTGTACAGAAATGTAAACAAAGAGAAAAAATGAGAAATAAAATTATTTTTCAATGGTAGAAAATAGGCATTGTGTACTGATGCTCTGTCTTGCATCATTGTATGGTAGTTAGGATTACCAAATAGAATTTCGTGTTTTCTGAAAACGACCTTCTTTCGATCTCTCAGATCACCTTCAGTAGTTCACACCAGCAGATATCGTAAAATGTCTTAGGTTATGGTCGGTCCCAGGAATAAAGATTATTGCCAGGCATATGCTTTAGGTTTTGTCACCATGTTCTTCCTTTAGATCCACATTCCCTACAAGAAAGCTGGTATTTCAAAATGGCAGATCTTCAATAGATGCCAAACAGCTTCCAGTACTTAGGTCAATGAAGTAACAATAAGCACATGAAATGTAGTATTTCAAAATGGTGGATCATTAATACATGTTAGTTTTTCAGAGCTGAGGTCAATCAATGAAGTAGCACTAAGTATGTAAAAGCTGGTATATCAATATGGAGGCTCTTCAATAGATGCAAAACAGTTTCTAGTTCCGAGGACAATGAAATATTACTAAGACCCATAATGGTGTGTTCTGCAGCCAAACTTTCATTAATATATGTTTGAATTACATTTTTTCATTGCTTTACCGAACTATAACCTTTGAATGAAAGACATCTTAGACAAGTCATAGACAACTTATATAGGCAAGTTTACAATTGTTAGTATAATAACATCCTTTCAAAAGCTGTCAGAGAAGATTGTTATGATGCCACAATTTTGGAACTCCAACCACAGACCTCATAACCTAGTACACAAAGTAAGGTCCATACAGAATTGGTTTGCAGAGATAGGAAGCCCTTGCCTCAATCCAACTAAACCCCTGTGGGATAAACTGGAGCCAGGACTGATCCCCAACATCAGTGCCCAACCTCTTCCGATGAATGGAAGAAAATCCCACCAACGTCTAGTGGAAAATCTTTCCAGAAGAGTAGAGAGTAAAAAGCTTATTTTTTAGTAACAAAAACAGGACCAACTTCAATACCCTTGGTTTGACAGGCAGGTGTCAACATACTTTTGGCCTTATCATCTATAGAATAATAGAACAACTACTATAACATAGGATATTAGAAGTCACAGAGGAGATCTGTTAATATATTAATAGCATAAGGCTACAGAATTATATGAAACAAGAAAGGGTCTTCCCGTAACTGTTGCCACAAAGTAAGAAGCACTGAAATGTCAAGCCATTGTATGATGTAGTGGGGCCGTTCTCTGCAACAATAGATGTGGTTAATTAGCCAATTCCAGTATTTAGAAGGGATGTCTGGATACTCTTGGCTATATAGTGTATAATCCTATGCAGTTACAGAAAATACTGTGTTTAATATTATACAGTGGTTGAAGATTTTGAGAATTTTATGGTTTGCCTACACCTCATTTCCCATTTAATACTATTAACGGGTAACTTTCCTAGCAGGACAATCCCTCAGATTGGAGCAATACTGTTATTTTCTGGTTACCTAAATTCTGTGCTAATGCTACCGACTTTAGTATAAGCTCAGTACTTCTGCCATTAGATATAAGTCAGCCATTTTTAAGTCCGAAAGCTGCCACTACACATCCCTCAGCTGAGACACTCCATGTTATTTACCTTGGTTGAGACATTCTTCATAGACATGTTCAAGGGAACGTCTTTGTCCATTGCAAGCTGTCAAAATCTTTGATGAATGTCTCAGCCAAGGTAAATAACATGGCAGTTACACATCATATAACATCACCTTAAAGTCAGGCTAGAACATAGCTTCCAGCCAACTAGTACGTTACTAAAGTATCTCTGGTGTGAACTGCTTTTGTTAGTTGTGGCTACATTTTCCGGCTGTATTCCTTAGTATGTCGACAGCCTAAAATATGATACATTCCATCCGTTACTAAGATTAATGTATTGCTTAGTGAAACTCTGCACGGTAGGAAATAGAACTCTGTAATTAACCAGACACAATCATTGTAGTTATATCCATAGTTTATACAACTGACGACAACGTCAACAATGACAACAAAAGTCATAACTCATTTAGAATCAATAGGACTTTTGAGTTTGATACTGGGTCATCACCTCTTGCTCATGTTTATGGCTCCGTCGTATGTCGTTCTTTGCTATCAACCTTGCAGATACAAGGGGTGTATATTGACATGCAAATTTCTGTCTGGAGTATGGGATATTGTGGCTTCAACATGCAACCTGATGATGTCCTCGATTTAATTTGCCTGTGAGTGAGCCAGCAAGGACGCAATCCTTTGAGATTCAACCCCTCCGACAAAATGATGAGGGGTGGGAGGAAAGGAAAACTTGTTGCTTACACAGGACTTCTACTAAACTGTAAAACGCTAAAATGGACTCCATGCAGTCATTGCCGGCTTGTCATGAACAACATTGTGACAATCACTTTGTGTGCCGTGTATACGTCACTTGTCATTTATTGCCAAATATTTTTATACTTTATTTTTTTTTTCTCTTTTGTCTATCTGGCGTTTGAACTTGTTCTACAATAACTGATGCAATAGTTTTAGCTGTGTTTGAGGTATGATATGTAATAGTGACACAGAGGTAAGGAGGTCAGAAGTCCATTAAAGAAGCGGATCTAGGCCACAAAACATTCTTACGTTAATAGGTGGGAGGCTATTTCCTTAGATCATCCTATCAAGGATGGAGTCTCCTCAACTTTCCTAGAATCCACAAAAACAGGTCAGTTCAATCCGTTTTAGCATTTTATTGCTGATTTATGGAATGTCTTCTCCGCTCCAAACAGGGTTTTACATAATACTTTGAATTTTGTAAACCAAAGATACTTTATTAGGTGAGTTACAAAGTGGTTGAGGTTGAAAAATGACAAACCCATTAAGTTTCATTTTTTGTTCATTAAATTCTACCCCAACTTCTAGTGGCTCCAAAGGAAGGTGAATATGCAACATTGTTGTATCGCATAGCAGTGGTCTTGTTCCAGGTTCACAAGAAAAAGATTCAATTATCAGTCAATACAAATATATTACGAGCTCAAGAGAATTTTATTTATTAACCTTCAGAGGACCATGTGGTTTGATAAAATTGTTAAATTGTGGTAAGTTTAGTGTTGTCTTCAAAATACAGGGGATGATTGTTTAATGCCAATATCAGCAAGTAGTTTCGACAATCTTCTCCAGGTTAGAACAAACACCGTTGTGCAATCATGTTTGTAATGGCACTGACTTTTCATTCCTCATGTCTACGTATGTTCGGAAGTAACTAAACTATGTAAAACATCTCGTGAGCATCTAATGGCATCACTTTGTAAATAACTTCAAAATGGGCATGGCTACGACCAACCTGTAACCAATCAGTGAATTAGATGTTCACAGGGCTGTAGAAAGTAGCCAATCAGAGCAATATACTGATGACAAAACTAATGTAAGGCAACACAGCATTAAAATAGCCACAATTCAAGTCAACACCCAACAAAAGAGGAAAAAAATACAAATGTCTCTATGTGAATCGAAGTTAATTTGTCCAGCCCTTTTAGGATATCAGCTTCTCTCGGATTTTCCCATCTCCGTATCTCTGTGTCCAATTAATATTTTTCTTGTTCTCTACCCATTCCTTCGTCGTACTTGGTCCTCACATATGTAGCAATGTCTGTTTGCAAACTGTACTGTGCTGTAGTTTAGATGTTTGTAAAAAACAAAAAACAAAAAAACAGCGGAGGTCTAAGAAATTACAAATATTGTCCTGCAAATGATCCATTTTGTCTATATATAATATATATATATATATATAAAACAACAAATTGCTATATGAGAGGTATTTTATTGTTATGCTGATATGGTGCTGTGAAAGGTTTGTGTGAGAATCCACGCTCCTTGGGAAGGTGATTTCCAGAGAGAGCAACAATGTCAATAAAATAAATGTAAACCCATGTGTAATGATGTGTGTGATGGTCAATCAATGCAAAGCTTCCTATTGATCTCGGCACCATGGAAAGCACATGGTATGGATCTGTAACACCTACACAAGCATTCCTGGGGCAAGTTCTATGGAATCAATCTGGATTTTGTCTTCATGCATTTGGTACAATACAATTTTTCCACAAATGGAGGCTCGCCCAATCAGTGGATGTAAGTTCCGAGCCCTTGTATAATAAACGTAGCTGTGCACAAGGTTTGCTTGGCACTAAAGCTTGAGTGGACTCCATATAGCTCATACAACTGAGACTTCATACCATAATAACAACTGCATAACATGACTAAAATGATCACATATTGTATTACGCTGCTAATTTATAGGTCACTGCTAAGAGTTTATAAGAGTTCAGGAAGCACATAATCACAAGAACCACGCAACACAACATGCAGCTGGAGGAAGAAAAACCAAAAGGCAACAAGCGGAAGGGGCAGTAGATACAGAGAATAGCCTTTCCAGTAAGGATAGGGATGCACTGAATCCCCTTTTTTGGATTCGGCCAACCCCCCGAATCTTTCGTAAAGGATTTGGGCGAATCCAAAAAGTCACTTGATTTTTAGGATTCGGATTTGGTTCAGCCAGGAGCGTGGATTCGGCCGAATCTTGTCGAAAAAGCCAGAATCTTGACCTAATTCCGAAACTAATCCTGGATTCGGTGCATCCCTATTAAAGGACTGCATACAAGCTTGGTACCAATATAAAGCATTGTTAAGGTCTTAATCCTTAACCAGAATTAAACAGAATTGTTCTGAGGAACATTTGCAAACCAGATTTCCTATTTAGAAACAGGAATTGTTATCCAACAGGATTGCAGGGTGATCTATTCAGTGTGTGTGGCCCAAAGATGTATCAGTGGTGAGGCATTAGGCCATGGAACAAGCCAAAATATAGCTTGCAATCCACTTTATAATTCTGTGTGAGGCCTGGCCATTGACTGTTATAATCAGGTGGAAAAAGTTTTAGATATATCTAGCATACTGCTTTCTTATATATGTTTGTGGGACAATAAAAACCCCTTTTTTCTTAGCTTTCAAGCAATGTGTGCATTGGTTGGGGATGTCACTACACTGGACTCTGCAAATGAATGGGTGAAAGGCAATTACAGCACCCAAGCATGTTAATTATATGTTATATTGTTAATAAGAGAATCATTTTAAAGAACATAAATCACAGAGTGCTAGGGGTGAAAATAAAGATATTAGGAAATCATGAAACCAAATCCATTTAAATGCCCCTGTGATATCCGATAGCAGAATAAAGCTGGCCTTACCAGTGCTTACTGCCCTGAATGATGAACCATTCAATTTTTTTATTTATTTATGCCCAGCCACCTTCATAGGCTTTTGCTCCTAAAAGAATTGTGCCAGGGATTTATAAGTGTTTGCCAACTTTTAAACATACAAAAGTCTAATGAAGCAAACATTTTCTCAATTATTTACCTAATGGCCTTCAATGGTGCCTGATCGACGAGTCGACCGATATCCACAGCCTCCTCAAGCAGCGATACACGCACCGAATATCGTACAAAATGAGGTTTCGTACAATATCATCTGTGGGTGTATGGCCAGCTTACAGATTCATAAATCACAATTAAGGGATACTGGAACATTCCCGATTGATGTCTCATACTGGGCAGAGGCCAGTGCGAGGAAAAGTGATGTGTGGGTTGGCAAAAAGCTGACACCCACCTGACCGTAACCCACTCACCTCCTGACCCAGCAAGCTGGAATTATTTATTAGGGATGCAGCGAATCTCGGGATTCTGCCTTTTTCAGTAGGATTCAAATTTGGCCGAATCCACGCTCCTGGCCAAACCAAATCCGAAAATCACGTGACTTTTTGTCACATCCTTCTTTCACGAAGGATTCGGGGCTTGGCAAAATCCAAGAATAGTGGATTCCGCGCATCCCTATTATTTATATATCTGTGCCTGACCCGTCCATCTGTAAAGTCAGAAAAGGGGGGAAAGCAGATGTAAGTATATAAATAAGCTAATGGCAGGCAGCCACTGGAGGAATCGGTTGGGTTGTGGACGGAGCCCGCACACGCCGCTAAAATTGCATGCCCACAGGTTTCAGGCTGGCCTGCACATCACCAAACTGGATGTTGCTTTTCTTCTCCATTTATACATTGCCCCAGGAGGCATTCAGAGCACTGCAAAAGGAACTGTAACAATGCCAATACTAGAATGTGAGACTGGCATACAGGGAGGAAGCAGTATATGAAATAAACACAGCACTATTTATCAGCACATAATGATTTAATTCCTACATTTGACAGGGACATCACCGTAACCCATTATTGACTACCACATAAACGTACAGAAGCGCTCTGCACCCATTTTGTACGCAGCCCACAGCTGGTCACAAACAGGTTTATCTAACAATTTTCACAGTTCTTTACAGAAATAGTAAAATGTAGTTATCAGATGTTTTGCTTTATCTCACATATAAGTTCCCATTATTAGAGGGGTCACATCTACACTTGAGTGCCAAGTTTCCTGCCCATCTCAGGGTCATGCTTCGAGCCCCCCATGCAGGCTGGGCTTTTGCTGATGGCAGGGTTTTCCTCCCATTGTTGAGGGGTTTTGGCTTGGATGGACAAGGCATGAACAGGACCAGCTAACTCGTCCTTCAGCAGTTCATTCACCAGTCTATGCCTCTGGATCAGAGACTTGCCGAGGAAGCTCTCCGACACCACCACCACCTTAAAGTGCGTTTCCGAGCCCTTGGGCACCGCATGCATATAGCTCTCATTCAGCACCTCCAAGTGGCTGGGCTTCAGGGTCTCAGTCAGTTTGGATCGGATAGCGTTCTCCACTGGCCTCTCCATGTAAAGCTGTGATCTAGAATACGGCAATGTGACCAGTGTCCAAGGTATCCTGCATTTAGTTCGGAGCAGGCTCAACGGTAGCATCAGCATGGGAAGGAGCTACAGGCCAAAGAGAAATCCCAAGTTACTTATATGTGAACATAGTAGGAAACATCTATATTTTTGTGTGTGCTTACCCAGAAAGCATTTGGATTCCATTTCAGCAGTGATCCCCAACCAGTGGCTCTGGGGCAACATGTTGCTCCCCAACCCCTTGGATGTTGCTCTCAGTGCCCCCAAACCAGGGAGTTATTTTTGAATTCCTGACTTGGGGGCAAGTTTTGGTTGAATAAAAAAAAAAGATTTCCTACCAAATAAAGCCCCCCTGTAAGCTGATAGTGTGCATAGAGGCCCCTAATAGCCAATCTTAGCCCTTATTTGGCACCTCCATGAACTTTTATGGTGCTTGTGTTGCTCTCCAAGTCTTTTTACATTCGACTGTGGCTCACGAGTAAGAAAGGTTGGGGATCCCCTGCATTTCAGGCTTAAAAACATTGTGAGCAAAGGCACATGGTGTAACTGTGAGCTTATTATTGCTTTTGGCCAATATTGCCCCTCATGGAAATCACCTCAGAGTGATCGTGGGGCCTGTAGGCAACTGAGGCTTCGACTGCCACAATTCTAATTACAAGTGTTTGTATGGGCATCATGTGCCAATGCCCTTGGACTACTTGTGAGGCTCTATCTGTGGAGGCCAACAAAATATTTTCGTGACTTAAGGCCCCCATACACGGGCCGACTATAGCTGCCGATATTGGTCCCTTGGACCGATTCGGCAGCTAATCGGCCCGTGTATGGGCAGAACAGAGCGACCTGGCCGACCGATATCTGGCCTGAAATTGGGCAGATCTCGATCGGCCAGGTTAGAAAATCCAGTTGGATCGGGGACCGCATCGGCTCGTTGATGCGGTCCCCGAACCGACTGCCCCATAACCTTAAATGTAATCCGATCGTTTGGCCCCAGGGATTATTTTTTTTTTAAGTCCCTTGCTACCCGATATCGCCCACCCATAGGTGGGGATATCGGGTGAAGATCCGCTCGCTTAGCGACATCGCCAAGCGAGCGGATCTTATAGTGTATGGGGACCTTTAATGCAGTTAGTGTTGCCACCAAGTTGGTAATACGGCAATGTAATTGCCAGTAAATTTGTAATCCATGTCCTTCCCACCCCTAATCAGCCCATACCTGCCCCGATCCACCCACACCCTGCCTTAGAGTTACCACCTGGCCAGTACTTTACAGGCCTGGCCGGAAAAAATTATTCTTCATGTCAATGTTATTAATAGGGAAAAACATAATAATATAGGAAGGCCGGTATTTTTTTCAAGAAATGTGGCAACCCTACCCTGCCCCCAATGTGCCCATTCCCACCCCTATGAAGTCACTGGCTTCCCTGGACCGCAGCCTGGTCAGACTTGGGGGAAAAAAGGTGGCAACCCTAAATGCAGCCCATAACTATCCAGGAACAGAGGAAGAAGAAACAAAATATGATCCCTGCACTGTCACAAGTCTGTAACCTAATAAAAAAACAATATCTTGATAATAAAACTACCCTGACACTGTGCCCCTGGACAGCTACCCTTAGCAACCAATCAGTGATTCCATTTGCTCAGCCAGCTGGCAATACAATGAAAGCAAAAATGTGATTGGTTGCTATGGGTTACTTCCTAGCGGTATGATAACAGAATAGAGTATAGAGTCTAGGCATTAGCCAATAATAACAGTAATATTATGGTACCTGAGGCGTCCTGGTATGGTTCGGCCCGGGAATCCTATGGTCAACAGCCAATCTTAGGTCAGAGCGTATTTCCGCGTTCTGTCAGAGGACGCGTCCTGTCTCGTAGGGAATTGTAGTTCCTCCGTGCTGTAACTCCAACTTCCTTCTTCACCTTAATGCGGCTAATAAACTACAATTCCCAGAATCCCACTGTATTGAAACCCTTTGAGGAAATCCCGCGGCCGTGTTTGCTTCTGTCACAGGAGCGGGGCTTAGCTTGAACTTTGTTTTTACCCGGCCCCTGCCATCGTAACACAACTGTTGTATTTTAACAGAGGTATTTGCAAAACAGAAATCCCGTTTCATGGGGCCTTTACCTGGTTTAATTTTACTGAACGCTATAGAAGTAAAGCGCTTTAATATACATTCTGGCCAGTAGGGGGCAGCATTGCTTTTTTTTAACTGTGATACGGCATTTATTGCCCTAATAAGCTAATTGTCTGGTTACCTTTTACTCTTCTGCGGTTAATTAGCTTCGCATTTATAGTTGCTTAATTGCTGTAATAGTTTAATGTTATTATATCTTGCTTTGCTTTAGGCTTTGCCTGGCTAAAGGAATTATAAAATAAAAATCAATATAGATAAATATGGTAAAAAAAAAAAAAGGACTATTATAGAATAGGGGTCTGCAGGCTCCATACCTTAGTGAACTGCAACTCCCAGAACCCAACAGGAGACTGTTATTATTATTATTAACATTTATTTATAAAGCGCCAACATGTTCCGCAGCGCTGTACAAATCTGGACTGACACTTTTGGACTGAACCATTCTCAGCTCAGGGGCAAAATAATGAATAGCCAAACTGTTTTTAGGGTCAAGTATTATGATTTTGGGGCTTTGTGGTTTCCTAAAAAGGTTTCGTTCGTGTCAACATTGGTTTTTAAAGAAGGAGACAAATGGATTGGGGACAATTACGCTGAAATCTGCCTGGACCCACATTAGGAATATAATATTACCAATAATATTTCCTATGGCCTAACCTGCCATTAGCCATTATGGTATATGGGGTTTGAGTTGCTTATTAACACTAGGAATTACACATTTTGACTATAAATATACTTATTATAACTCATCTTAACAGAGAAAACCTAAGTTTTTTTTTTATATCAAGTGATGTGAGCAAAATATCTCTACCTTCGATGAAGGCCAGCCAATTGGGCAGTGTTACTGCTGCCTTCTTGCCCTGCTGTCGCCATCTTGTCCTGCCGTCGCCATCTTGCCCTGCAGCTGCCATCTTGTTCTACTGCTGCCATCTTGCCCTGCCGCTGCCATCTTGTCCTGCTGTCACCATCTTGCCCTGCCACTGCCATCTTGCCCTGCTTCTGCCATCTTGCCCTGTCGCTGCCATCTTGCCCTGCTGCGGCCATCTTGTCCTGCTGCTGCCATCTTGCCCTCCCGTCGCCATCTTGTCCTGCCGTCGCCATCTTGTCCTGTCATCGCCATCTTGTCCTGCTGCTGCCATCTTGCCCTGCCGTTGCCATCTTGCCCTGCCATCGCCATCTTGTCCTGCTGCTGCCATCTTGCCCTGCCGTCGCCATCTTGTCCTGCTACTGCCATCATGCCCTGCTGTCGCCATCTTGTCCTGTTGCTGCCATATTGTCCTACTATATCTTCTATCCCTGCTTATTCTTATCTACGGCTGCTGCCTGGGCAGCCCCACTACCTGTCATGCCCTAATGCCCCTTTTTGGAGAACCTAATGATATCTGGGGCTCAGATTACAGCAGTTACCCACATAACTGCACTGGGGCTGTACTTTATGGCACCGAGTGATACACTTTACTCTTCAGTTGTATGTATCCTGGCCCCTGTTTCTCCAGCCAATTTTATATATATATATCTCGGGGAAGGGAAATTAAAACATTACATATTTTTATTTTCTGTTTTCTTTACTTATTTTCTGCCTTAATAAATGGGGTACCCCCCTCTTCCCCCCCACAGCCCTTTGTTTGTATTCTCTGTGACTTGCCTGTGTTTGCCCTTCTTTATCTCAGTCTTAACTATTATCCCTGTTAAAGCTGTCATTAATAATCTTAATTGTCCCATGAAGTCCAGGGCAGCTTTCCTATAAATGCCCCTTTATATAATCAATATAGCAATTAACATCCCCTAGTCTGGGAGTAAGTGTCAAATATCTTTTTTTTGGTATTTTGAAATATTTGAACAAAATAAAATTCTGGATTATTTTTTTTACGTAAGTGCCTGCAGTGGTTTCCGTTGGCCTGGCTTGCACTGCCTTCTTCTCCTCCCCGACCTCCGCCAGTACCTACATTCACATACAGTCTTATCAGCACCTCTCACTTCTGAAGGTCATTGACAGTCAATATACGGCTTTCAAAGCAGCCATACTGCTTGTCTAATGGAGCCTAAGCCCCCTTGGCACTAAATGGCTTCAGATATTACATAAGGACAATTATTTTAAATCATAACACTTTGATGTCATTTAGTGTAATTATAAAGAGCTCGTTAAGGCTCGACCCTACGGCTGCACGAAACCTTGCGTATTACCTTCGTAGAATGCATATCTTACACTCGAGTATCCGTGCCAGCAGCCCTAATCATTAATCCCCATTTAATTATGTTTAATTATAATGATTCCATAATCCCTACTTTATGGCTATTAACTGTTGTAGACAACAGAATGGCTCTGGAACGGGCAAAAAGAAAGTGACAATTTTTTTGTTTTGTTTTTTTTGTACGATTTTTTTACATTTATTATTCAAGAAATAATTACTGCAATTATTTGTTCTTCTTTGAAATGATGTATATTTGCAGTAGAATATGCAGCGGATGTTATTTTCGCGTTTACCCCCCAAATCTGCGCCTGTTGCAGTTTAAAATAAAATACAAAGTCGCTTGTGTGGTCCTTTTGTCGCTGCCTCACAAAATTCTATTCTTGGGACTTCAAAAGCTGCTTTCGGATAGACCTGGGCACGGCCGGAGACAGCTGGGAATTATTAGCAAATGTTTGAAATGACTCTGCGCCAGATACAAGGTCAATTTTTAATAAACTGCAGATAAAGACGAGATCCCGTTGCGAAGCATGAAAGCGATCATTCCCACTTCTACTAATTGTTTCAGCCAATATTATTTATATAGTAACTTCCAAAAAGTTCCATAAAGTGTTTTTTTTTTTATAATAATCAAATAAACGCAATTTTCATAAATACTATGAATGAAATTGTATAAAAATGTGCATTTATCTGTCATCAACATAAGTAGTAACAATGTATATCTTTAATTTGTATATCTTTATTTATAAAGCGCTACTTATGTACGCAGTGCTGTACAGTAGAATGCATTAATACGAACAGGGGTTTAATAAGATAATAATAGATACATATAAAGTATAACAATAAATACAAATAAATAAAAGATAATGTAAGATAAAGATGCAAAAGGATGAAGGTCCCTGCCCCGTAGAGCTTACAATCTATATGGTGAAATATTTAAATGTTAATTGTATTGAAACAAACCCATTTTTATCTAAATAACAATTCTTGATTTTTTTATTGAATTATATCAACATTTTGAGACCCAATTGATTCGCAATCAATTTTTTTCGACAATTCGAATTTTCTTTGTGCAAAAACTCCTAAATTTGAATGATGGTGCAAAAAAAAAATGGATTATTATTATTATTATTATTATTATTCATAATAATATTTATATATAAAGCGCCAACATATTCCATAGCATTGTACAATAATAAACGTTGGCATCTAAAACTTGTGAGTTCACGTAGAAAACAATCCCAGGCAAAATGTAATTTTTTCCAATTTTTTTGAGAGCTTGTATACCCATTAAAATGATAGAATAAAAATTTGATTTTAATTCAGTTTTTTTACATTTGATTTTTTATTAATAAATAAGCAGACGTTTGAGTTAACATTATTAATGTTTGAATTTAATCTAATTAAAAAAATAGCTCCAAATTTCAAAATTTGAAAATTAATAAATAGTCCCCCCCCTCCAGTTTGGGGTAAGTATATTTTACAAGTTATGTTAGAAACAATTATCAGTGAATTTCTGCCCAGTAAATAAAATGTTCTTGTTCTTTTGTTCTGCACAAAATGAATTCTTCCAGAAACCAGAATTAGAATTAAATTGAAATGGTTTATTGGGGGTTTTTTTGTGTGTGTCTTTCATGACTAAAACCTTTGTTTTTTTATTTAATATTAAAGAAGACACACAATACAGCACTTCAGTAATAGAGCGTTAGATAGGGAAATGCAACAATCAGGGGTAACTGAGACTTGTTTGTGCGTCACGTAAAATACAGAAAATTCGTTTTTTTGTAGAAAAAGAACAGTTGAATAGAGAGTGTTCCAAAATATTACAAGGATATCAGAAGTCATTTATTAAAAGAAATAAAATATCAATACTGAATGCCAAAATCCGTCATTAAAAAGCAAATGTTATCAATTTGTTGTTATTTTTCGTTATCGATGCAAAAATCAGATCAGAGCTAATGAATGTAATCTGCCGTAAATATAGTCTTACCTCCAAAGATAAAAGAATTTTCATTTCTGAAGAATTGTGCATAAAATATACAAATATTGTATATTGTATATATATTATTACGGCAGCATATTTCACTTTAGACCTTATAAAAAAAATTAAATAATATATGTATTAAAGCCTATAATAATGTTTTTATACTGTTTGCAGCTGATTTCTTATGTTAATAACACAGTGTAATATTTTCTTGGTGCGTTGGGGTTATATGCTGTATAATCTAGTTTAGGGACTAAGAGCAATGCATATTTGTATTAGATATTTATATGAAACTATCGAAATTTCAGTACAGGAAGATTTTCAGTTGTATTGTGTCTTTTTTTTTCGTTGCTTTTTAGCTTCATAACATCAAATAAATTTGAAAGAAATGGATTTCACCAGTGTTATGCTAACTAAAAGCCCCAAGATGAGTAAGTGAATTAATGTTTATGTACTCCCCTAGTGTCATATTTGGTACAGTCCCTGGTGCTTAGGCTGAATGGCTGGAACATATCAGTTAGAGCTTTGTTTCTTTAGTAAAATGTTCCTCTTTATAGGGAAATGATAAAGTTGTTTGGTTGTAATATAATTAATTAACAAGTCCAAATTGAGACAGCTAATATGGGAACATTCTACTGTCCCCTTCAGAATAGGGAGAGAATGTGATCAGAATCACACAGGAAAAGGGCTGAACGGTATAAAGACATTTATTTATGGCATTTGTTAATCAGTTGTGTATTTTCCTATTCTGATATCTATTCATATCTGATTATGTATGGTTATTAGTTTATTGTGCATCTATGTCTTTCTATATGTCTCTATTATGCGTCTTTCTATATGTCTCTATTATGTGTCTTTCTATATGTCTCTATTATGTGTCTTTCTATATGTCTCTATTATCTTTCTATTTCTAATATTTATCTATCTATCTCTGTCTGTCTCTCTACCATTTATCTTAAATCAGTTTGAATCTCAGTTTATGTCTGATAATCATTCTGCTTTCTAACGACTTATCTATGTCTGTCCACGTCTCTGTGTCTTTGTCTGTACTCCTTGTCCTATTCCCTTTGTATAGACCTTAATATATATCTATATATTCATTCGCCACTTTGAGTGAATGTTTAGTATGCACGGATAGAGAGGATATTGTGTGCTCTGGCCATTCTCCCTTGCCTTATTCAGAAGCAGCTTGCCTCGTTCCTGTAGGGTGGGGGTGCAGCTCACACAAGTCTGTTCTTCTCCTTGCAGAAGCGTATGCCCACAGATGGCAGTGGGACCTCTGTGACTGCTGCCGGCTCCCAGCCCTGGTGCTAGAAATGTCTAAATCCAAATGTGTGAAAATGCTAATCATTTGTCTTGCCAGTTTTCTGAAGCCATCAGTACGACGGCAAAGAGCTTCTTAGTTTTATTTTGGGGAAAGTATAAATCGTGTTTAATGAGGTACACTAAAAATCCCCCCCAAACTTCCTTTTCTATTAATATCAACAGTCCAAGAGTGTTTGCCACATTGCTAGGGCTGAAGCAGATGCTTTACATTAGGTCTTTATAGGTTTCAGGCTGACCTCATTGGGTAACCCTGGTTATTACATGGGAAATTTACTCAGACTCATTTACTCATCTCAGTTATGAAATCTCTAACAATTATCATCCTGAGCATAGCTTTCCAGCTTCTCAGAGGGCAGCACACTGACAAGCATAGATGCTGGAGGGCTGACCTGTACATGCACATATATCAGTAGCTACAGTAGTCCCCTCCATATTTATGTAGTCACAGGTTGCCAAGGTTTAATGTAAGTCTACTTCATTCTCCATTTCTGTTCTTCCTACTCATCTTTTCTTCATAGACTCATTCTCTCCTTCTATCATTTGATGCCCCTCGTCAATATATTAATGCTTATTCTGACATAAGCAATGAAAGAACCTTGTTGCCATTGGTTAGATTTTAGAGCAGATTGAAGCTTCCACCTTTCCATTCTCAGTGGTGGTCCCTTGTTGTTTATGCTGGTGCTAGTGAAGTAGTGCCAGCTGGGGAACTCGTTTTGGGCAGGTAGGACTGGTTGGCAGAATGCAATGGTGGACCCATTTAATTTATGTGGCTACCATTTAATCTAGAGCACCACTCATAGTAAGGTTATAGATATATATCTATATAGTTGAGTGCCTAACTCTATCTATGTGTTGATATAATGGACATAGCTTCAAATATATATAGCAAATGAGTGCTTAACCTCAAATTCCCTCTCATGCTAAGGTTCGAGGAGTATCTAGAGGAGCTTCCAAGAGTATCTACAGCAGCAAATAGGGATTGTCCCCAAAGCTGACCCTAACTGGCCTTTATGCCAAACCCCTCAGCCACTGCTCCAGGTGGCTCCAGTTTGAGAACAGTGATCTAGATGGGACCTAAGGCACTTTGAAAAACCCATTCACTCAAATAAATAGTAACGTGAGGGGACATTTTCCAAACCACAACTTTTTCGGGTCACCTGAAAACCTAAAATAGCCTTGGGAATCCAAAAATACGTCATCTTTAAAAGCTGTTGAGATCAATGGCAGATATCCCTTTTATAAATGGAAGATCTTTCTTTCTGGTTTAAGAGGTTTTTGGGGTTTTTGACATTGGCTTTTGTGCGACAATATGAAAAACTTGCAGTTATTGTGCAACAAGTCAAAAAAAAGACACATTTTCACGACTTTATTTTGCATTTGTGCTTTTTACGTTCAGATCTTTCGATAAATGACTGCCATTCGTGGAAATGATTGATTTTGTGGTCTGAAGAAAGACACAGTTCACCCAACCATTGTCTCAAAGAGTCAACCTATTTATTATGGAGAGAATTTTTAAGATTTATCAATCAAAAATAAAAAAAATCTGTGATATCCAGTGATCTTCTATAGAAGTCAAAAAAATTGCAAAAAAAAATTAGAATTAGAAAATGAATAAATCTGCCTTCCAGTCTGTCTGGACACTTGGGGAAATAGACTGTATAAATGTACTCATTCGGAACTGAAATCCTAATACTACTCTATATTAAGAGTAGGGACCAGGGCACTATTCACAGTTCTCCCATCTCTGCTCTTTGACTGAGAGTCGAGATTAATTTACTGTTCTTTAAGCTTTTAAATTTAGACTCATTTTCTAATGGCACCAACTGGACTAATGTCCGACAGCAGCCGTTGCCATCTCAGCAGTTAGACTTATAGCAGAATTTAGTCTTCCAGCTGCTCGACTAAGAATAAAGACCATTTCTCTCCTCTCACCTGTTACATTGAGAATAGAGACCTCTTCATACAAAATCTTTTCTCTGTTCTCAGATTAGAAAGCCTAATTCCAGCAGTTATACAGATATTACAGACCAGTTATCCCATATAAATATTTAATTGTGTGTAGAGGGTAGAAACCAGTTCACCCATCAACCCCTATGACACTGAAGGTACAGGTATAGGTCCCATTATCCAGAATGCCCGGGACCAAGGGACCGTACCTTAAGTCTACTAAAAAATCAATAAAACATTAATTAAACCCAACAGGATTGTTTTGTATGCAATAATGATTATTTATATCTTAGTTGGGATCAATTACAAGGTACTGTTTTATTATTACAGAGAAAAGGGAATCATTTAACATTAAATAAACCCAATAGGGCTGTTCTGCCCCAATAAGGGGTAATTATATCTTAGTTGGGATCAAGTACAGGTACTGTTTTATTATTACAGAGAAAAGGGAATCATTTAACCATGAAATAAACCCAATGGGGCTGTTCTGCCCCAATAAGGGGTAATTATATCTTAGTTGGGATCAAGTACAGGTACTGTTTTATTATTACAGAGAGAAGGGAATCATTTAACCATGAAATAAACCCAATAGGGCTGTTCTGCCCCCAATAAGGGGTAATTATATCTTAGTTGGGATCAAGTACAGGTACTGTTTTATTATTACAGAGAAAAGGGAATCATTTAACCATGAAATAAACCCAATGGGGCTGTTCTGCCCCAATAAGGGGTAATTATATCTTAGTTGGGATCAAGTACAGGTATTGTTTTATTATTACAAAGAAAAGGGAATCATTTAACCATGAAATAAACCCAATAGGGCTGTTCTGCCCCCAATAAGGGGTAATTATATCTTAGTTGGGATCAAGTACAGGTACTGTTTTATTATTACAGAGAAAAGGGAATCATTTAACCATGAAATAAACCCAATAGGGCTGTTCTGCCCCCAATAAGGGGTAATTATATCTTAGTTGGGATCAAGTACAGGTACTGTTTTATTATTACAGAGAAAAGGGAATCATTTAACCATTAAATAAACCCAATAGGATTGTTCTGCCCCCAATAAGGGGTAATTATATCTTAGTTGGGATCAAGTACAGGTACTGTTTTATTATTACAGAGAAAAAGGAAATCAGTTATAAAATTCTGAATTATTTTATTAAAATGGAGTCTATGGGAGACAGGCTTTCCGTAATTTGGAGCTTTCTGGATAACAGGTTTCCGGATAAGGGATCCCATATCTGTACTACTTTTGTTAGAAGCTAAATCACTCAGTTTAGCTAACAAAGAGCAGTTCTTGGCTTTAGATGAGGAGAAGATACCGGTTCTCCATCTCCTCTTGAAAAATTATCCATGCAGTTATGGAAGGAAGGGGGCAATTTGGGGCATTTGGCATTGAGTTTTGTGCAGGGAAAATACTGTATGTGGCAGGCAAAATGCCTGAAATTGCTATATGAGGCTAAGTGCTTCTAACCCCTAAGGCATAATAAAAAGAATGTCATGAAAAATGTAATCACTCAGGAAAGGTGAAGTTTTCTTTCAGATGAATTTTTAGCACATTATGCGAGGAGCCAAGCAACAAGGCTTGAGGGTGGCAGAACAACAAAAGAAAGGCCATAAAGGGAAGCAAATGACTAATTGCGGCATGCATTCTACTATTTCTCCCAAAAATTGACCACTAGAGGTCACTGGAGACTATGAATGAGCTTTAACTGGTTGTTTGGCGTGAGGACCAGTATGGCAACTCCAGCTCATATAAATAAACCAAAATACTAATAAAATGGCACATTGGAGAGAATAACCAAATATGTAGTAGTGGATGTATATAATGTCTGCAAAGCCTTTCACAGTAGATACTGGTTACTATTTCACTGGAAGTTATTTCGTTTTGAACTATTTCTATATACAGGTATAGGACCTGTTATCCAGAATGCTCCGGATAAGGGATCTTTCCGTAATTTGGATCTCCATGCCTTAAGTCTACTAAAAATAGGGCTGTTCTGCCCCCAATAAGGGGTAATTATATCTTAGTTGGGATCAAGTACAGGTACTGTTTTATTATTACAGAGAAAAGGGAATCATTTAACCATGAAATAAACCCAATAGGGCTGTTCTGCCCCCAATAAGGGGTAATTATATCTTAGTTGGGATCAAGTACAGGTACTGTTTTATTATTACAGAGAAAAGGGAATCATTTAACCATTAAATAAACCCAATAGGGCTGTTCTGCCCCAATAAGGGGTAATTATATCTTAGTTGGGATCAAGTACAGGTACTGTTTTATTATTACAGAGAAAAGGGAATCATTTAACCATGAAATAAACCCAATAGGGCTGTTCTGCCCCCAATAAGGGGTAATTATATCTTAGTTGGGATCAAGTACAGGTACTGTTTTATTATTACAGAGAAAAGGGAATCATTTAACCATTAAATAAACCCAATAGGGCTGTTCTGCCCCCAATAAGGGGTAATTATATCTTAGTTGGGATCAAGTACAGGTACTGTTTTATTATTACAGAGAAAAGGGAATCATTTAACCATTAAATAAACCCAATAGGGCTGTTCTGCCCCCAATAAGGGGTAATTATATCTTAGTTGGGATCAAGTACAGGTACTGTTTTATTATTACAGAGAAAAGGGAATCATTTAACCATTAAATAAACCCAATAGGGCTGTTCTGCCCCCAATAAGGGGTAATTATATCTTAGTTGGGATCAAGTACAGGTACTGTTTTATTATTACAGAGAAAAAGGAAATCATTTTTAAAAATTAGAATTATTTGCTTATAATGGAGTCTATGGGAGATGGCCTTTTCGTAATTCGGAACTTTCTGGATAATGGGTTTTACGGATAAGGGATCCTATACCTGTATTTACAGGCCTGTAGACTCATTTTGGCTATGGGTTTTTTCACTTTTATACTATTAATGCTAACTTTTATATCCTTTCCATTTCTTGTGTTATGATAAAAGGGATACTGATCTCTTTCCATGTTCTGTTGGTTCCCAAACCGCATGGCTGTCCTCCCTAGGGGGCACAGATCCTTGGCCTAGCCTGAAGGCCATTTAGAGTGAGATATGGTTAGAATGCTTATTTGATTAGAGTGGGATTTAGGTGTAAATTTCTTTGCTGCCTTAGATATTCTTGGAGCTTGGTCAGTTTGGTTGGACCTAGCCGTTGCTTTCATACACAGGGATGACCAAGAGTCATGGGTGGGCCCTCTCCCTGTAAAGCACTTGGGGCACCAGGGAGCACTAAAATGGTCCACCCAATTCCCCAAAGTAACGAATTTATGTGAGAACCTCCAGGAATGTGCCTGTGTGCCTTACAGCAGAGGCTGCAATCATCCTTAATTAAGAGTTGTACAGGTCTCAAGGAGCTGTCGGCCTGCGGCTGGTTTCACAAGGCCCGAACAGGGGTCAGGTCCTGACCTTTGAGCTCAGAGGGGTGGGGGGGGAGGCGAGAAGGGTAAGTAACATGAACTCAAACCAGGTGTATGCCCTTAGGACTATCCCAGGTCAACCCCCCCTTCCCTCGGACTATTCCTTTTCAAATCTCCTTATTGCTCCTCTCTTTCACCAACGCTCTTCCCTCTGTCGCTCCCTTTATTCATTAGTTGTAATTAATTGATTAGGTGGAAACTTAAGTGTGAGAAGACGAGTCAACAGAGAAAAGGGAGAGGGAAAGCTGGTAACAAAGGAATTGAGCTCCCAACGCTCCACAAACCTGAATATTGGCAAAGGATAAATATGTTATTAAGAGACAATAAAATGACACACACTTACAATTACCCCCACACACACATTAAACAAGCAGGATATATAAATCGATAGGGGGACCCAGTTATCTAGTATGGAATAGTGTCAGATAGCTGATCTTTAGTTTTTCAGAATGTGAATAGCTGACTGCCCATTACAACTCCTTGGATTACTCGCATTAGTGCCTCCCACCCCCCCATTAGTAAGCCGCTCTGTAAGGCAACCACCTGGGGTTTGTTTACATCAAGACAACCTTGGGGCAAACACTGGCCCACAGATGTGGGGATGTCCATTAAAAACCCGCAGAGCCTCTCTAATTGCAGCTAAACCGACAGCTAACAGCTGAAAGCCTCTGAGAATTGTGGGAATTGTAGTTCTACCACAACCAGAGATCCTCTGATGCTTCTGATTGTGGGTTCTTCATTATTACCCTTCATAGAGAAAGGACCTATCACAGAAAGTGTCTAATTATCTACATTGGCCCCTTGTCAGTGGAGCTTATGTTTTGTTAATGACTACAGGAGAAAATTACCCACTAGTAAGTATTTGGCCGGTGTGGAGGAAATATACGAAGTACATGAAATTAGTCAGAATAAAAAACAGACCCCCAGTATAACAAGGCTAACCATTGTGCCATCGATGGGACACTAACACTAGGGTCACGTTTATTAGGGGCCAATCAACCTTTCAGCACGTTTTTTGGACTGTGGGAGGGACTATAGAACTTTGTTAAGGTAGTAACCAGGTTGGAATACAACTCAGAACCCCGGTACTACCCATTGTGACATCACTGGCATACTAATATTAGGGTCACATTAACTGGGGACCAGTCAGCCTGAATGTCAGAATGTTTATTTTTTCAGTGGGAGGAAACTTATATACCTATCCGTATACACTTGATTTCACATCCCTAACCTGAATCAAGCCCCTAGAATTGCAAGGCAGCACTGCTAGCCATTGTGTCATCACTCCATCATAAGCAAATAATTCTAATTTTTAAAAATTATTTCCTTTTTCCGTGTAATAATAAAACAGTACCTGTACTTGATCCCAACTAAGATATAATTACCCCTTATTGGGGGCAGAACAGCCCTATTGGGTTTATTTCATGGTTAAATGACTCCCTTTTCTCTGTAATAATAAAGCAGTACCTGTACTTGATCCCAACTAAGATATAATTACCCCTTATTGGGGCAGAACAGTCCTATTGGTTTTATTTAATGGTTAAATGATTCCCTTTTCTCTGTAATAATAAAACAGTACCTGTACTTGATCCCAACTAAGATATAATTACCCCTTATTGGGGCAGAACAGCCCTATTGGGTTTATTTAATGGTTAAATGATTCCCTTTTCTCTGTAATAATAAAACAGTACCTGTACTTGATCCCAACTAAGATATAATTACCCCTTATTGGGGGCAGAACAGCCCTATTGGGTTTATTTCATGTTTAAATGATTCCCTTTTCTCTGTAATAATAAAACAGTACCTGTACTTGATCCCAACTAAGATATAATTACCTCTTATTGGGGGGCAGAACAGCCCTATTGGGTTTATTTCATGGTTAAATGATTCCCTTTTCTCTGTAATAATAAAACAGTACCTGTACTTGATCCCAACTAAGATATAATTACCCCTTATTGGGGGCAGAACAGCCCTATTGGGTTTATTTAATGGTTAAATGATTCTTTTTCTCTGTAATAATAAAACAGTACCTGTACTTGATCCCAACTAAGATATAATTACCCCTTATTGGGGGCAGAACAGCCCTATTGGGTTTATTTCATGTTTAAATGATTCCCTTTTCTCTGTAATAATAAAACAGTACCTGTACTTGATCCCAACTAAGATATAATTACCCCTTATTGGGGCAGAACAGCCCTATTGGGTTTATTTAATGGTTAAATGATTCCCTTTTCTCTGTAATAATAAAACAGTACCTGTACTTGATCCCAACTAAGATATAATTACCCCTTATTGGGGGCAGAACAGCCCTATTGGGTTTATTTAATGGTTAAATGATTCCCTTTTCTCTGTAATAATAAAACAGTACCTGTACTTGATCCCAACTAAGATATAATTACCCCTTATTGGGGGCAGAACAGCCCTATTGGGTTTATTTCATGGTTAAATGATTCCCTTTTCTCTGTAATAATAAAACAGTACCTGTACTTGATCCCAACTAAGATATAATTAC
The DNA here is from genome assembly GCF_000004195.4 of Xenopus tropicalis. NCBI lineage: Eukaryota > Metazoa > Chordata > Amphibia > Anura > Pipidae > Xenopus > Xenopus tropicalis. The sequence goes on along the minus strand of NC_030684.2, from coordinate 128,779,591 downwards.
CCCTTATTGGGGGCAGAACAGCCCTATTGGGTTTATTTCATGGTTAAATGATTCCCTTTTCTCTGTAATAATAAAACAGTACCTGTACTTGATCCCAACTAAGATATAATTAATCCTTATTGGAGGCAAAACAATCCTATTGGGTTTAATTACTGTTTAAATAATTTTTTCAGTAGACTAAAGGTAGGAGATCTAAATTACGGAAAGACCGCTTATCTGGAAAACCCCAGGTCCCGAGCATTCTGGGTAACAGGTCCCATACCTTTAATAATTTTTGTTTAATGGGCCTGTATTAAAATATGGGAAAAAAATAGACAATTACCCCAAAACAAATTTTTTTAGAAAGTATCACAAAATGCTCAATTCATTTGAAAACTGGATAATTCCCTTCGCAGACCTTGCTAGCCTGGAGAAGACATTGTATATATTTTAAACATTTTCATTAGAAAATAGTGATTATTCCGCTTTAGATTTTGTGTGCGTAATTATTTTCCTTTTTAATTCTCGTTAACCCCTGTGAGCTTTGTGTGCAGCCCGACACCTCCGAGCTTCCCCAGGGCTTGGAATGGCTGTGTTTAAACCAAGATCGAATTTCCTTAGAACTGATCTCTAATAATTTGACCCAAAACAGGATTAGCCTCCCAATTACAGCATGCAAGCAAATCTCAAAGGGGAACTGTTTGTAAGCAGGATTTATATTCATTTATTTTCTTTTAGGTCCCTGGTAGATTATGATGGCATTTCTTATCTGCTTTTCATATCAGCCCCCTTTTTGCATTTATGTAGGAATCCGCTATATTGTTTTACTCCATTAAAGGAGAACTAAAGCTTAAGAATAAGGCTAGAAATGTTGTACATTATGTTTTGGGCTTCTTTAATAACCCAAGGCAACCACAGGCCTTTAGCAGGGAAGATCTGTTCCTCTAAAGATGCTCTGTGCTGCTGTATCCTGAGCACTATATATATATATATATATATATGGGATCTGTTATCCAAAATGCTCGGGACCTGGGGTTTTCCGGATAAGGGATCTTTTAGTAATTTCGATCACCATACCTTTAGTCTACTAAAATTAATTTATACAGTATATATACCCAATTATATCTTAGTTAGGATAAAATACAATGTACTGTTTTATTATTACAAAGAAAAAGGAAAATCAGTGTTAAAAATGTGAATTATTTGCTTATAATGGAGTCTATGGGAAATGGCCTTCCCATAATTTGGAGCTTTCTGGATAATGGGTTTTTTGGATAACGGATGCACACCACTCCATATAGAAAATCAAAAAAATGTCAGCACTCATTAAAGGAAAGGACTCAACGTTTCGGTCCCCCGCAGGGACCTTTGTCAGTAGCAATAAATAATTTAGCATTTTGAAAATCCTGTGAGTCCTGGCATTTTTTTGATTTTCTATATGGACTTGGATTTTGTCAGTGGTGTGCATCTTACAATCTCTTATATATATATATATACACATATAGGTATGGAATCTGTTATATATAAATATATATATGGTGTAAAAGCCACATTACAAGGTTAATTCACAGTACATTGCAGAATAGAAACCGGTGCATTCTGGATCAGAATTAATAATCAACCCTGTAGCAAGAGTTACAAACCTGCTTCTTGATTTCAAACCAGCCTTAAGCTTAGCTTCTCAGCTGCTGCCCAGAGCACACTGAGCATGTGCTGTGCCACTGACACTCAAACAATGGCCTAATAAGATCCACCATGGGGAGCTCCTGTGGACAACTTTCAATAATTCAGCACTCATCCAATGACATTTTCTAACCTTTTCAGATAGCTATCACAGTAGCCCCACACATTGGCCAATAAACTGGTCTAAAGGGGCTAAGTTGGCCATTTTCAGCCTTCATTTTCAAGAGAGAAGCATTTCTTATATGCAGTTCCAATGTTTATCATACAAATTATTCCTCATGCCAACATCTGACTTAGGTTCTTCTTCCTTAGTAGGGCCAAGGAATTTTTCCAGTCCTGTTTCCATCCGTCCCATTCATTCAACTCATGTATTAAATCATAGAAAATTGGGTGAAATTACAGTCCGTGACACTGAATTTGCATTACTGGTGGTAATTGTTGGGGTGCAACTCCATCACAACTGATGCCAGTTCATGTTCCTTAGATATTTCTGCTCTGGTTGAACCAGGGTTAGAAAAGACGATTCAATCAGCCCTTTTTTCCTGCCTTTTTGTATTATTCACTCGCATAAAAGATTGAAATAAAATGCTCAGAAACCAAGCAGTTGGCAAGACTCGTCCCGCAAGAGAGGTTACAGCCCTGGGACTTGGCATGAGGTTGTTGGTTTTTTTCCCAATACCACCAGCTGCTGGTAGCAAGGCCACTATGGAAAATAAAGCCTGCTTTATATACCCGGCATTTTTCAAACTCATAAATAACACACAAAAATGTGAGCTGCAGCCCTTTGTTAAGCCCTCGCTCCACACTTAAATACAATCAGCTTGAGGAATTCACGGCAACTTCTTGCCACTAATGACTCGGCCTCTGGAATTCTTCTAATTCCTCCGTCATTACCATCTTGGTCACATGCTGCGGCTTGATTCCTGCTCCTGCCAATAAGGCTGTATTTTTACATATGTTATCAGTACGCAAGCCTTGCCCGAAGAGCTGACAGTCTGAACATGGGTCGTCCAACCTTTAAAGCAAAAGTTGATACTACAGGTATAGGACCCGTTATCCAGAATGCTTGGGACCAAGGGTATTCCGGATAAGGGGTCTTTCCGTAATTTGGATCTCCATACCTTAAGTCTGCTAAAAAATCAATAAAACATGAATTAAACCAAATAGGATTGTTTTGCTTCCAATAAGGATTATTTATATCTTAGTTGGGATCAATTACAAATACTGAATTATTTGATTAAAATGGAGTCTATGGGAGATGGGCGTTCCGTAATTTGGAGCTTTCTGGATAACGGGTTTCCGGATAAGGGATCCCATACCTGTATTAACATTTACACAAATGGTACTTTTTACTTTCCACTATCATTTTTTTTTTTTTTTACAATAAATCAGATTCGTCTTCCTGCCCATGGAATTCTGGGTATATTAAGGGTAATTCTTCCACAGCATGGTCTTATAATGGCTAAAGATGTCAAAAAGATTTTCTGTGCTGCTAGAAATATCCTACATCTATAGAAAGCCTACTCAAAAAAAGAGAAAAAGAAAGACAGGATACTCTGACTTCACAATAAGCAATTACATCACACTATAAAGAATGGTCTTATTATTATTATTATTATTATATACAGTTTGGTCATTTCCCTATGGGACCAAACTGTAAATGATATCCTTATAAATGGTGCTTAGTGATGTAATTTCTGTCACATGACTCACTAAAACTTGTATATTAGAATAAAGTACCCCCTGTTCAGCCTCGTGCTTTTATATGGTCATGGAACTCCTTGGTAACTTATAATATCCCTATATTTTACAATAGGGGGTACTATATTCACTATATTATTATGCATTGTATACAGTAGCTATGGTAAGCAGTGATTTGCAGAGGTTATACTTAATACAAACCTTTGATCAGTTTAAATTCCCCCTCAGTTATAGTGAAATTACAGTGCCACAGAGAGAAGTTAGTGGAGCCTATATGCAAGCAGGGGGTCTTAAAGGTATTTTGGAGGGCCATTTAAAGCTTGTTTGACTCTATTGGACAGTCCTGATTTAAGCTGAAGTTTATACATTATTGGCCTTGGACATTAGGCTTTATGCCGAATGTGTTTTATTTGCTTCATGCTACTGAAGTTGCTACCAGGAAATGGGTGCGCATGGAAAATGACTTCCCCCTTCTACAAAGGAATATTATGTAAAAAGAAATCTTCGTGAATCCGTCAGTGTTACGCCATCTGTTTTAATGTACAAGTAATGGCAAGTTTTTCTTTTTATGGCAGTATTCTATTTCACTTTTACTATGAGCATAAAAGCAAGTTAGAAGCACGCCATGACTTGATATTGTATATAGGAGTCGATCCAGGGAAAACGTATATAGGGGACTGGGTATCCCAGCATTCCATGACATGTTCCAGGAATGCTGGGAGCTATATTAATGCAATGTGAAGGCAAATGAAAATGTTAAGTAAGAAGGGGTATTAGTAGCTGATAGAGGGATGTTCTACACACACTTTATAGGTATCTGGTGAGCCCTCACCATAAGCGTATTACTTATAGAAACTATTTAGATATGGCCAGCAACATATTGGTAAGCATTGTGGCCTTGCAGTTTTGGGTTCCATCCTGACCAGGGGTGTGTTTGTGTTTATGTGGGGGTTTCCCCAGGGGGCTCTGTTTCTATCCCACAGTCAAAAAACAACTATAAGATGACTTGGCGTCTGTTGACCCCAGTGTGTATATGTATCCCCCATAGCGAAATTAGATAGCTCTAAAGGAATTGCAACATGGCATAGATATAAAGTAATTAAATCCTATTACATTAAGAATTTATTGGGCAGCCTAGATGGACCAACAACTCTATAAACAGTGCAATGTAATGCTATACCCCACTTTTCAGTTGCTTTATCTGGTTTTTGGTGGAGTTCAAGACTTCAGACCCACATTTGCTCCCCAGCATTGGTAGCAGCATTGGGCAAAGATAATTGGAATTACAGACGCAGTGTTAAAATGTCGCATTATATACCATTTTGTGAACACCTTTTTGTGTTGCTGGAATCAACTTCCCCCACAAAAGAGTGACCAGAATACAACTCCCAGCATCCCCAGCCAGCCAAGGCAGTGTCGGATACACATAACAAGCGGCCCAGCCCTGCTGTAATGTTTGCTAACATGTCACCGTGGGAATATTCAGAGACGGATGATTGTGTACTTTGGCGGAGAAGAAACTCTATCTCTCCCCTACAAAAGGCTGACAAAATCCCCTTCTGGATGCTCAACACATCCCCATGTCTTATCTGCAGATCTGGGCTGAGTGTTTCTGAATGCCCAAGGTGGAGGGGCTGAGTGAGTGACATTTAGAAGCTAATGAAAGGAATTAGCCCCCGAGAGGTGTTAATCTGTGACTCTCGTGCTTTGATCTGCTCCTTTTCTTAACAGCGGTTATTATAGGAGAAGAAAATGCATAGGGAAGAATGACATCTTTGTTCCTCCTGCCTCCCCCTGCCGCACACACTTCAGCACCTTGTTCTGGTGGCGCGTGATGGGGCCTGTAAGTGGCCTGTTGACGTGTCTACTCAGTCTGCGCCTGTTGCCTTTCAGCAATAGGCGAAATAAAATATAAGCGTTCAACCATGTCGCACCTTGGAGCTTGCGAATTGGGACAAAGAAAGGGCACTGACCTCAAGGAAGCCATTAAACTGCCTTGGTGCGTCTTAATATTAAGGGGATAATAATGACAAAAATTGACCATCTCAATACATAGAAGGGTCATTTATAACTGCAGTGCAATTTTCGGATAGATATCGCCATCAAAATCATATAATTGTGTGTGTTTGCTAACTGCGACTAACATTTTCAGCATTGGGATTGCGTCACGTCCCCCGTGCACAGCATTAGCGTGTGATTGTTATGGCGCAAGTCTGCTCTGACTATTGAGGAAACTCACTGTGGGGACCTTGGAATGACCATCACATTCAGGATGGTGGTATATTACAAAAATAATACAAATAATAAAACAGCGCCTTGTGCTTGATGGCAAGTAACCTGCTATCCATATTGGTGGCAGAACAATCCTTTTTTTCTCCAAATGTTTGAAAAAAATTATGATACAAGTTACATAAAGACAATTTGCTCTCCCAGCACTAGTGATGCAGCCCCTCCTCACCCCTTTAGTAAGTGCTTGGTTAAGGCACTAGAAGAAGAGCCACATTTCTGGGTTAAAACTGGAATTTCAGCTTTTAGAGTTACCAGACGTGGCTTTTTGCCGCCCCCTGGTAACTTCAGTTTGACTTGGGATACTGTTGTACAGGTATGGGACCCATTATCCAGAATGCTCGGGACCTCTTCTAATAAAATTATTTAAACAGTAATTAAACCCAATAGGATTGTTTTGGCTCCAATAAGGATTAATTATATCTTAGTTGGGATCAAGTACAGGTACTGTTTTATTATTACAGAGAAACGGGAATCATTTAACCATGAAATAAACCCAATAGGGCTGTTCTGCCCCCAATAAGGGGTAATTATATCTTAGTTGGGATCAAGTACAGGTACTGTTTTATTATTACAGAGAAACGGGAATCATTTAACCATGAAATAAACCCAATAGGGCTGTTCTGCCCCCAATAAGGGGTAATTATATCTTAGTTGGGATCAAGTACAGGTACAGTTTTATTATTAAAGAGAAAAGGGAATCATTTAACCATAAAATAAACCCAATAGGGCTGTTCTGCCCCCAATAAGGGGTAATTATATCTTAGTTGGGATCAAGTACAGGTACTGTTTTATTATTACAGAGAAAAGGGAATCATTTAACCATTAAATAAACCCAATAGGGCTGTTCTGCCCCCAATAAGGGGTAATTATATCTTAGTTGGGATCAAGTACAGGTACTGTTTTATTCTTACAGAGAAAAGGAAATCATTTTTAAAAATGTGAATTATTTGATTAAAATGGAGTCTATGGGAGATGGCCTTTCCGTAATTCGGAACTTTCTGGATAATGGGTTACCGGCTAAGGATATACTTTAGGTGAATTTCCCCTTTACATGAGTTTCCCCTTTTATATGAAGTAACGTGGGTATGGGAGGGGGAATAGATATGTTTAGTCACTGCTGAGATTCTGTTGCCTTTGGCTCTGTACAAGACCCCGTTGTATACTTTGCTGTTTATGTGCACTGGATATGCCACAGCCGTCAAAGATGGCCGCCCTTGTGTTTCCTCTGCCGGCATGGCAGGAATGTTAGGATCCTGACTTAGGAAGCCTCCTGCAGAGACCCTCATTTCTGTCATGGCCTCCCCCCCAACACCCTTCGTACATCCTCAGTGGGAAATTCTGGGCTTATTAATGTCCCCCTGACAGGCACAACCAAACATCATAGTAAGCAGATGTCGGACATTATCTGGTCAAGTGGTCGCAAACAAAAAGGGGATACCAGGATGGAAAGAGGGGAGAATGGGTGAAAGTGAGTGGAAGAGCAATAAAGGATTAAGAGAAAAAAACTGCTTTGTGCTGGAAAAGGAAGATTTTGTAGCATTGGTGCTATATTTGCAATGATAAATTTGCTAAGGGCAAAAAAATACATTCACACTTGTAGTTATTGCTGTATGATATTAATCATAGAAATATTTTCAGAATTCTATTATATAAGAATAATTCAAATATTACATTATGCAGCAGCACAGGGGAAAGACTATGCTTTGCATTAAAGGGGAACTCCACCCCAAAACTGTTTTTTGCATAACAAATACAAAAGGAATTCTAAGCAACTTCCCAATATACATTCATTACACATTTTCAATGGGTTTAACATTAATTGTAAATGAAATTGCTACTGAAATAAGTGTCTGTTTATCCCTTTCGATTCCCGGGGTTTGACTCTTGAAAGAATGTAATGGAAGCCAGCTGGCTTCTGCTACATTGTTTCAGCAGTCGCAACCAGCCATGCAGAGAATAGAAAAACAACCAGCCAGATACTGCTTTCAATAGCAATTACGTTTGCAAATAAATTTAAAACCACTGACATTTTGTTTATTAACATATACTGAAAAGTTTATTAATTTTATTTTGGGGGTGGAGCTCTGCCTATTTTCTATTTCAAATAAGATCTAGCATAATTTAACAAGGAGCTAAAATTTGCTGCATACCACATTCAAAAGGGATAATATTGTCACCTAATTAACCAGTTTTATTTATTGTTCCATGTCAATGTGTATGCAGGCTTAATAGGTTTGTATTACAGGTATGAGATCCCATATCCGGAAACCCGTTATCCAGAAAGTTCCGAATTATGGAAAGGCCATCTCCCATAGACTCCATTATAAGCAAATAATTCTAATTTTTAAAAATGATTCTGTTTTCTCTGTAATAATAATACAGTACCTGTACTTGATCCCAACTAAGATATAATTACCCCTTATTGGGGGCAGAACAGCCCTATTGGGTTTATTTCATGGTTAAATGATTCCCTTTTCTCTGTAATAATAAAACAGTACCTGTACTTGATCCCAACTAAGATATAATTACCCCTTATTGGGGGCAGAACAGCCCTATTGGGTTTATTTCATGGTTAAATGATTCCCTTTTCTCTGTAATAATAAAACAGTACCTGTACTTGATCCCAACTAAGATATAATTACCCCTTATTGGGGGCAGAACAATCCTATTGGGTTTATTCAATATTTAAATGATTTTTAGTAGACATAAGTTATGGAGATCCAAATTACGGAAAGATCCCTTATCCGGAAAACCCCAGGTCCCAAGCATTCTGGATAATAGGTCCCATACCTGTATTTGTACCCAATTCAGACTTTATATATTTGTTTAAAAAAATGGTTTGTTTTGCCTATAATCTCTTCTACTTTCACAGTTTAATCCGACATAGAACTACGCTGCCAGCAGTGTAATAAATGAGCCCTTCACACCAAGGGTAAATGATTTGCCTGTGTGTCCTGTGAGACACTTGCGCTAATCCTGAGCACAAAATCACTACCATAAAGCAAGACAGGGCTGCTGTTTATTTGCCAGAAAGGAAATAGAGACAGTCATGGTAACCAGAAATTTTCTCCCCCTCAAGTACAAGAGTTAATTATCATTTTGATGTAAGTGGAAATCAGCTGCCTTCTGGGAAGCCATTTTGATGGATCCCCCAAATGGGAGTGCACCATTAGTCAGGTATTGTTCCTGGGCAACCTGGAAATCACCTCAAATTACTTATCCTACTCAAGTTTCCTTCATGTTTGTTTAGTGTTTTATTCTCTTTATTGCGAATCCTTATAAACGAGCAGTGAGTGTTTACACATAACACCGTTTGTAATATCAGTAATTAATAACAAAAGGATATTGTTTTACATGACAATTGGTAGCATTAATGTCAGGCCCAAGGCCTTCCCTAGTAGTGCAATGATAGGCACAATTTCACCTCAAAACCATCAGAGTAATTAGCGATATATATATATGTCAAATGCTTAATGTGGTGAAGCAGCCGTCTCTAGATACACAGCTGCCTCAGGTTGTGGGGAGACCTAGGCTGAGGCCTGCACTTCCTGGTTCTCTGTTACTTGAGTAAAGTAGGCATATCTAACTGTTGGCCCTTCAGCTGTTCTTATAATACAACCCCACATGGTTAGTTTTTTATGGGTTTCACCACATGACAACATAAGCGCTCATTTTTTTCATGCTTTGCCGAGGCCCATACCCAGAGTAGAGCATACCAATGCTGAAAACTGAAAAAAATAATGAAGGCCTGTCTATATGCTCTTATTAGGACAGCATTGGATAAGTTAGCATGTGTTGTTTTGTGATGGAACATGTAAAACTGTACCGCATGGAAAATGCATATATGGGGTGAGTCTAGCTGTATTCCTGTGTGGTGGATTACACAGGACCAGTACAGTTATGGGATCCGTTATCCAGAAACCCGATATACAGAAAGCTCGGAATTACGGAAAGCCTGTCTCCCATAGACTCCATTTTAATCAAATAATTCAGATTTTTAAAATTGATTTCCTTTTTCTCTGTTAAAATAAAACTGTACAATAAGTGAGTTTCATACATTGGACATACAGAGTAACATATAAAGCAATCAATAACCGATACAAGAGGTGAAGAGAGCCCTGCCCAAAAGAGCTTACAATCTACATTATTATTATTATTAACATTTATGTATAAAGCGCCAACATATCCCGCAGCGCTGTACAATAAGTGGGTTACATACATTGGGCATACAGAGTAACATAAAGCAATCAATAACCGATACAAGAGGTGAAGAGAGCCCTGCCAAAAATACCCTACAATCTACATTATTATTATTATTATTATTAACATTTAGTTATAAAGTGCCAACATATCCCGCAGCGCTGTACAATAAGTGGGTTACATACATTGGACATACAGAGTAACATATAAAGCAATCAATAACCGATACAAGAGGTGAAGAGAGCCCTGCCAAAAATACCCTACAATCTACATTATTATTATTATTATTATTAACATTTAGTTATAAAGTGCCAACATATCCCGCAGCGCTGTACAATAAGTGGGTTACATACATTGGACATACAGAGTAACATATAAAGCAATCAATAACCGATACAAGAGGTGAAGAGAGCCCTGCCAAAAAGACCCTACAATCTACATTATTATTATTATTATTATTATTATTAACATTTAGTTATAAAGCGCCAACATATCCCGCAGCGCTGTACAATAAGTGGGTTACATACATTGGACATACAGAGTAACATATAAAGCAATCAGTAACCGATACAAGAGGTGAAGAGAGCCCTGCCAAAAAGACCCTACAATCTACATTATTATTATTATTATTATCATTATTAACATTTAGTTATAAAGCGCCAACATATCCCGCAGCGCTGTACAATAAGTGGGTTACATACATTGGACATACAGAGTAACATATAAAGCAACCAATAACCAATACAAGAGGTGAAGAGAGCCCTGCCCAAAAGACCCTACAATCTACATTATTATTATTAACATTTATTTATAAAGCGCCAACATATCCCGCAGCGCTGTACAATAAGTGGGTTTCATACACTGGACATACAGAGTAACATATAAAGCAACCAATAACCGATACAAGAGGTGAAGAGAGCCCTGCCCAAAAGAGCTTACAATCTACATTATTATTATTATTAATATTTATTTATAAAGCGCCAACATATCCCGCAGCACTGTACAATAAGTGGGTTACATACATTGGACATACAGAGTAACATATAAAGCAATCAATAACCGATACAAGAGGTGAAGAGAGTCCTGCCCAAAAGAGCTTACAATCTACATTATTATTATTATTAACATTTATTTATAAAGCGCCAACATATCCGGCAGCGCTGTACAATAAGTGGGTTACATACATTGGGCATACAGAGTAACATATAAAGCAATCAATAACCGATACAAGAGGGGAAGAGAGCCCTGCCCAAAAGAGCTTACAATCTACATTATTATTATTATTAACATTTATTTATAAAGCGCCAACATATCCCGCAGCACTGTACAATAAGTGGGTTACATACATTGGACATACAGAGTAATATATAAAGCAATCAATAACCGATACAAGAGGTGAAGAGAGCCCTGCCAAAAAGAGCTTACAATTTACAAGGAGAAAGGGTGAGATAATTAATCCTTTCTGGATGCAAAATAATCCTATTGGGTTTAATTAATGTTTTATTGATTTTTTAGTAGACTTAAGGTATGAAGATCCAAATTACAGAAAGACCCCTTATCCGGAATACCCTTGGTCCTGAGCATTCTGGATAACTGGTCCTATACCTGTACAACTATACCTATACACACTAATTATCTTAGTCATGTGCCATTCTCTTTATACTGAGAGTGGATACGAGGGGCCCATGCTGTATTTGAGATACCGGTATTAGGATATTAAAAGAGGCGAAACACAGCTTATATTCTGTCAAGGGGGAATATTGTTGAATTCACACAGCGTTTTTAAAATTCCCACTGGGACTGTGGTGTCCCAACCCCCTCCCCAATGCAGGACTTGAGAATATGGACACAGGAGTGCTGGGGGATCAGTCAACAACACAGGTGGGTCTGTCAGAAAGGCTCTTATTGATTCACCTGGGGCCCCTTCAGTTTGTCCGAAGGTATGCACTGTGGGGGGATGTCTCGTAATGAGTTTGTAAATACAATACAGACTCGCTCTGGGCCAGGAAGGGCATCTGCTCTGCACCTTGTGCTGGGCCTTTTGGTGCATCAGGCAGCTTACATGGAATAGTGAATAGTAATCTATGGGGGTGCACATTTGCCCCCTTTTGCCACCTACTCATTTGTGAATGTATATCAGGCTTTAGTGAATAGGGACCTGGGTGTTCTTGCTGGGAACAAGTAAAGAAATTTTCATCCACCAATCATTCCAATGGTTTATGGCTGATGTGAGGAGCTGCAGTCACGGAGCAGAGTGTTTTATGGGAGACTCATCTGATTTCCACTCATTGCTTGTCCTGACTGCGCTTTTATCAAAAGTCTGTCATGTCTGGGATAGTATGTGCCAAAGTCGGATATATATTTGATGCAAAAGACAGGGCATGAATTCATTGCTGGGCATTAATGTAGCCTGTCTGATACATGACTCATTTGTGTCTTATAACTTAAATGATATGGACATTTCTCATTTTGATTCTTAAAGAAACAGAACCAAGGGATTTGGGTATAGTTTATTCATCTTGTGCGGAACACTGAACATCCCTTCTACTAGTTCCGTCTACTTAAACAGTATTCCAGCTGCAATTAAAAATCACATATATTTTGAAGGAAATTCTTGTTTCTTAGCAAGTTTTGACCCCCAAGCGTTACTCTTTATGCAAAAGAAGCTTAACACAAACAATGCCAGCACACTGCAGGGTGGTATAGCCATGAACATGGCAGCTATCAATGTGACCCACTTGATTCAGGAGTCTCAGTATTTGTGGATCAGACCAAAGTTAGGGCAAAGAAATGGATTCCGTATAAGGGTGGTGGAGCAATGGAATCTGACTTTCAAGGATCCCAGGAGTTGGGACTGCAGGGTTTCATGGAGAACAGGGGAACTGTATTGGGCATGGATGTCTAGGGACAGGGCTACTGTTAGGAATCATGGCCCCCCCACACCTGCAGGCAAGGCTCCTGAAGGAGGCCCCAATTATTAGTCAATGTGGTCATGTGGGCACCTTGGATGGAGGGATGGAGGACCCTGCTAACAAGTAAAATGAGGCCCTAATAAAAAAAAGGCTCGCACAGCCACAACCCTGATGTGGGCCAGTTATACCCCATTATGCCAAAACCGTGCCAATGATCCACCCAAATTCTGCCCACTTCTCCAAACCAGATGGAGGGGATCTGTGTTTTATGGAGGCCAGGAGAACTGTATTGGGCATTCATGGAGGTTTTATGGAGATTAGGACAGTTTATCAGATTTCATGGAAGCAAGGAAAGCTGCATTGAGCATTCATTGAGGCAAAGGCTGAGATGGTAGGGGTTCATAAATGTCAAGTAAGTGGTATCAAGCTTTCAGAGAGGCCAGGGGAAGATATCAGGTTTTAGGCTTTCAGCAGGTTATGGGAGCAGCAATATTTAACTTACCAAGAGTGCAATGGAGTACTATCTACCAGAACATCCAACATAACCAACTAACTTTATTGCATCAGATATAACAAGTATATGAGGCCTACATTCTTATATACAAAAAGGGTTAGCTCTGTGGCACATTTGGGGTGGTACAGAGGATAAAATGCCAGGGATATCAGTACTGTTATCCGCCCACATACGCTTGGGTGTGCATATTCCACCCCAGCCAGGGCCATTTAGGATCTAAATTAACTAATAACTAGTTTCATACACAAAAGCTTTGCCTAACAGTGCAGATAAACGCCTACCGGTCTTTCAAGCGCGGAAGGGGATCTGTCTCCGATGCTCTCCGCTAAGGAACCCCCCATCTACATGCAGTTAAAGGTTGATTTATTTAAGAGCCATTATAATATCACAATGCCAAAGGTGGTTCTTTTTATCTTAAAGGGTTTTTTAACTAGTTTAATAGAAATGAGTTTGTATGGGACAGGCCGCCCTCCCGCTGGGGCATTGTGTGCTGTAAATTAAGTAGCAGAGTTAGGCCGTAAGCAGTGAAAGTAGCCTTGTCTGCCAACTGCTGGGACGATCACTCACTTTGCCACAAATACCATCTTTAATGCAGGCGAGAATGAGGCCGGGGGAAGAGACGCTTCCCCCCCCACCTTGTTGCTAATGTTTCCTAACTGCTGGATACAGTACGGAGCTGGGACCCCCTACCCTGCTGGGAACAATGGGAGCGTGAAATGGACTTCTTCATTTTAAAAATCTCCTGAGCGTTGAGTTAAAAGGAGCCCATTGGGTAGGACGCGGCAGGGGGAGCAAGAAAAACCCTTGGCATCGGCTCAGTATTCCTCTGCAGGGCAACAGGGCCACTTTGGAATTTCAGCCAAGAGAGAGAGATGCTAAGAGTGCGGGCACTGTGCACAAAGCTCTGCAACATAAAGAGCAGATCTGTCCTTCTGGCAAACACACTGTGCCATTAAGAGAGACCAGTTGCGACTCCATGAAAGAACATTCTGTATCAACAACACACATATGTATGTATAACTTTACAAAGCACTACTGGGATACACAGTGCTGGACACGTTTACATTATAGGAAATTACCAACAGGGAAGACAATTCTAATAAATATAAATATACAGAGATTAAGTGCCATGTGATAGGAGACACAATAGGAAGAAAGTCTCTGCCCTGTAGAGCTTACATTCTAATTATATTTCTAAGTTAACTTACATCACTATAAAGGCACAGTATCAGCAAAAATTATTATTTTATTTGTGCCTCAAAACAGTGTTCAATAAATGAAAGCAAGAGGGGAAATAAAATTATGTTTTTAAAGGGGAACTCCACCAAAAAACCTTCTTCTGGATATGTGCTGAGACAGCTCTGTTTCTTGGGGACTCCTAGGGCAGGAATTCCTAGAGCAAGGAGTTATAAGCCATCATTTTGAATCTTTTTATGAAGTCCTGTGCAAATACTGTGTATTTATCTATTGTTATCTTAATAACCCCCTGTTTGTATTAATGTACTACTGTACAGCGCTGTGTACATAAGTAGTGCTTTATAAATAAAGTTATACATACATACAATAACCCCCTGTTTGTATTAATGTATTCTACTGTACAGCGCTGGGTACATGAGTAGCGCTTTATAAATAGATATACATACATACATACATACAACGCTGTGCACACAGTGCAATGTGTCTAATTTTAGGATATGAATTGGCATGTTTTTTATCCACAATGTAGCATTTTCCCCAGAATTGCAGTGTAATTGTAGCAGTGTTCTGAGGTGCCTGTGCCGCAATTGGGCCACCCCTGCCATGGACTAGCCATCGCTGGCCAGTCCACTGTTGGCTAGTTGATCCAGAGAAAAGTAAAACCCTCACCCAGAACCTCTCCATTTTGCCTCAAAAAGGGGATATCAGGGGTCTGAAAATAGGCACAACTTGCACCAAATCTGTGTCAAAATGGAGGTGCTATTGTTTTGGCGCTTTGAGCACAACTTTGAGCACCACTGCAATTATTCCTGAAGTATGGGGAGGAAACGCTGCATTATGGGTAAGAAAAACATGGGGATTTGTATCCAAAATTGTGCTCTGTGCACTGAACTTTTGCATTCATAAATAACCTTAATAGCCTCACTCAAACAAATGCAAAACACTCCTAGATATCAGGATTGCATTACATAAACTGTATATACATACATATAAATAAATCTGTAAAGGTGAAACAAACCTTGATAGGAGGCATAACATTTGATTTATATCCCTTTGTGTTTTTATTCTTATCACTTTATTTTATTTAAAGTGTTTAGCATCTTTATATGATTTAGGGTTAAAACCCAAAGACCCTCATGAACACAATTAAACATTGCAATGATTTCAAAACATTTCCTGTAATATATTCGTTTTGTGATGGTTCAATCACTGAAACGTACAAAGTAAATGTAATCTCTCTGGTCTCTTCTAAAGCAACGTCAGCGAGCATGTTGTTTGGCAGTCACGTCCCCCAAATATCCAGCACCCCCAGTGAGCGTTGGCATGTTGAGTGGCTACAGAGAAATCGCTGTCACGGTCCGACAAATACTTCTCACTTTGGCTAACAAAGACATCACACACTCTTAGCCAAGCAGTAAATCCTGCGGGGAACCAGCAGATAACATTAGAAAGGGGGTCTTGGAAAAAAAAAAGACTTGGCCAAATTACATCTTCTACACTCCAGTGAGTATGAAATTGTCTTCAAATGAATGCGAGGGAGCGGCGGGATTTTCATTGTTTCCTCCTGTTAAGGAGATTCCTCCATCTTTTTTTGTATTTTTTTAAAAATGCATGAAGGCAGCGAGGAATTATGGGAAGGCTGTATAGGCTTGGGTGGATTTTGTCCAGCATCAATGGTCCATTGGTGGAGCAGAAGTTGATTGTGGAAGACATGCTGAGATGGCTACAAAAAATACAAATGATTTATTATGATGTGTACTGCGTTGACTTTATTTTTCAGGAACTACATAGGTCATTTGATGTAATTCTGTCCTTGTTTGTATTTATTAGTAGAAGTGGGACGCGCTTTTATAAGGTAAAATGAGGCATCATTGATAGAAAGTTCCTTTTATGGCCAAATATCATATAAATCCCATCTAGATTGTAAGCTCTACGGGGCAGGGACTTTGTATTTATTTGTATTTATTGTTATACTTTGTATTTATCTATTATCCTAATAACCCCCTGTTTGTATTAATGTATTCTACTGTACAGCGCTGTGTACATAAGTAGCACTTTATAAATAAAGATATACATTCATACATATAAAAAAAAAAGGGAAAGTACAAGTATTTGAATAGGAATTGGAGATGCCCATCATAGGGAAACATTATTATGGATTGTTGGGTCAGAAACCAGACAACCCTCCATTATGTTCAATATGAACTCTTAGGAGATCCAACTTTTTTAAAAAAAGTAAATGTTCTACGGCAATAGAATATAAAGAAGCATCTGAGGCCAATAAATACATTCTTTTTAAAAGCAGGCTTCTAATTATGGAGAGATTAGCAGATGTCTACAACCAAGTACAAATAGATTTTTGTGCAGAGGTACATTAGTAAAAGTAGAAATAGAAAAATCCTGCACAAATGCACTTTTATACGAGGGGGTAGCCGGCAACCTAAGCCTGTTTTTCTTGGACTGGGCCTTAACAAGGATTGATCTCTCCTTTCCAAATGACAGAGACTTTCAAAAGGAATTTAAATTAAAACCAAACAAATACACCCTGGTCCCACGGAGCATCTCCCCCTTTTAGTTACAGATCCGATAACCTGCTCTGGGGGTCTGTACTTTTAATTAGTCTGGCACCTCCACAAATATGCTCCTCTCCGGGTTGTGTTTTGCTTGCAATGCTTGGCTGGACGGGGCTGAGGAAGGGAAGGCAGCTGGGATACATCACTGCCACTGACATAAAAGAGAAACTGCCTGCTGTTGCTGCTCTCCAGAAGTCACTGAACCCCTTCAGTCCCACAATGTAGGGATTCTTATATCTTGCGCTATAGAAAACACAGTTTATTTACAAGTAATAGGACTACAATCATTTTTATAGAACATATATGTAGCAAAAGCTGCCATTTATGGAACATGCCTTCTTTGAGCCAAGCATCATTAATCTACGGCCCTATAAGTGACCCTCCATTTGTAACAAGGAGCTATCATCAAAATATTTGTAAGCCTTCCTATGAAAAATGACCTTGACAAGTAATAAGTTCAAGGCGGTAGCCCCCGGAACCAGCTGATCCGAAGGTCAGAAACTGACCCCTACTGTCACAGCAAAAAGCAGGCTTCATCACATGACCAAGAGTATGACCAAGTTCCTGATGCCATCTGCACAGATATGGAGCACAAGCATGACCGGAACAGCAGGCAGTTTATTTATTGAGTTTTCAAGGGTTTTTAATGGTTATTATATCTCATTTTAATCTATGGCTCTGGGCATATGAAGAGGAGAAATTAAAAAGTGACTACGGGGGGCACTGGAGGGCAAGGAGGCAATATTTTGGCTCATTTTCCTGATTGTAGGTTCTCAGCCCAGTTAGATAGCATGGCATACTGATAATCATGAACTATAACCTGTTTCACCTATGCTTGCAAGCCTACTGGGAGGACAAATTAAGCCTTTACTAAAAATAATGTAATGCCTAAAGTTACATAACCTTTTACCCATTGGCATGCCTTTGCTGAGCCTTAATGAAAATAAGCATAAATGCTTGCTTTTATTATTCTAAATGTATGAAACGTGGAAAAACTTTGGTTGATTGATCACTTTTAACCACAGGACCAGGGAAAGCTTTGTCCATATTTGTGTATACACCCCTTTATCTGGTACTTATCTTGGCAAATCTGTTATATATAAAAGCCATGTTTGCTGGATATCCACAATGTAGCCCGGATCAATGGACAGTAACTCTGACCTTGCCTATAAATGAGTCCTTAATACACTATAGCCCAGAGGTCACTCCTTAGATTCCATAACATTAAGTAGGTTGCAAATTGCCCAGGGTATCATATATCTGACCTACAAGGTATTTTACTAGCAGCAAAATAATAAGTCTGCTGTGGATATGCAAAGCCCTTAACTCCAACTGGTATTGGCACTGAATTGGGAGGGTGGAGAGGTACAGCCTAACCTTGAGTAACTAGCCCCAACAAGACTGTTGGAATGTTCTCCCTGTAGCTTTTCTTATCCCCTCTTTAGTCTACTTCTTTTTATGTTCCCCTGTTTCTGTTTTTGAATGTCTTTGTATCCAGTGGCCTGGAAAATGGTGTTGTATAGGGGTGTTCTGTCCAGCAAACTTCATCCAGGTGGACCCTTTTCCCCCTTTGTGTTCTTGCCTTGGGGAGAACACTCTTGCCAGCATCATATTTCCAAGTTGATAAAAACTGAGAAGACCTATGACCTCCTGTAACTCAGATGGACAATCCATGCACATAGGGTGGGACCGGAAAGGTCTAATTACTCCTACATACCTTACTTTTACAATATTTAAGGTATTTTTATTTATTTAGTTAAGATTTTAGACTCCATTTATAAATAGGTAATAATAGAACTCATAATATATTGCACTGGGCTTTCCTTGAACCCCCTGTACAGATATTTCTCACTGGTTTTGTAGAAGTTCTTAAACCAACCTTAAAAAAGAGCTGACAACACTAAATTGACAGTTCTTTTTTCTAGTCACGTCATGGTTGTTGGGGGGAACTTGGTACTTTGTACCCAGTGACTAACTTTCTCTGTTGACTTGAATGATCTCTATACTATTGTGACCAGTTATTGAGTTCTGCCAGTCAGTGGTCCTCATTCAGCAGTATGAATGCACCATCCATCACTCAATGGATCTATCAAGCTGAGAAGTTCTGGACAAGAGGCAGGTGACTGACAACAGACCCAGGGGGGTAGACAAGAGAACTGATGTTAAAGGCAAGCTGGGAAAACTGTTAGCAAAACCTAGGACCCTCTGTGTATAAACAAACAATAAGGTGGGAAAACCAGTGGCCTAACTACTTAACCTTCTGTTAGGTATCCCTTAACCTCATTGACTTAGTAGTCTATATGTATAATAGGTAGGAGACCCTTTCATCCTTATCTCCCCTAATTTTTACAGCAAAGCTTCAGGTATACATTATTGATGATCATATATATCATTTTTTAACTAGGTTTCATCATCACCGTACCTTTGAAAATTCCAAACTCTAAGCGGACAGGGCCAATAAAAACATTTGAACGAATCATACCATTGCCCCATGGGAAGTAAAGATAACAAAAGGCATCACTTTATACAGCAGGAAAGATAGAAGGAGATCAATGGGTCCTCTCTACAAGAGCTTTTGCGGGAACCCTAAAGCTTTATTCCACCAGGTTTGACAGTGAATGAAGAGCCTTGCCTGGTGGTCTGACCATTAAAATCACATGGTTGGGGGTAGCTGCTATCAGTCCCTGCAAAGCTATTTCTCAAAATAGAATTTAAAAATATTAGCGTGGCCCTGACACTAATTTACTTCCCAGATGTGCCTGGGAATCCTCACATTTCCATTACTCAATCTTTAGTTAATGATTATATAATGTCCCATAAAGCTTTTATGAAGTACAACCAGACAGTGGAGCTCAGTAGCTTGCAGAGACCAACACGACTCCATATTATCCATAAAATAATAAGCCACTTTGGCATTTTCATTTTTTTTTTTTTTTTAAAGCAATTAAAAAACCATTGGAACAAATTTTGAAAAAGCACCGAGTCCTGAAAAACACTGGGGAGAAAGAGGTTTTTGTAGGAGCAGAAGGGTACGATTTTGCAGGAAAGTATATTTTTCCATTCAAAATTTTTGTATAATTGCCATTCCTTGTACTTTAATAAACATGCAAATTATAATCACTGGGTGTAATTGTCTGTGAAGAAAGAAAATATCTGCGCACTTGAATTAGATCAGTTTAGTGATTTAGAAGGCACATTTTGCAAGATCAAGATCTGATAGATACGCTATGCATAAAAATAAATATCAATGATTAGGGCTCACTAATGAGGTAGAATAGCAGGCAGTAAAATGGCCTATGTACTCGCAGCATGTACCAATTTGTCATTGGTCCCTTGGACCGATTCGGCAGCTTATCGGGCCGCGTAGGGGAAACAACGACTGGCCTGCCCTACCGATATCTGGCCAGAAATCGTCCAGACTTCGATCGGGCAGGTTAAAAAATTCAGTCGGATGGGGACCACAACGGCTCGTTGTTGAGGTTTCCGAACCAACTGCGCCTATTCCAGTTGTTATAATTGGTCCCAGGACCAAACGACTGAATTAGCCTAAATTCCCCTGATATCACCCACCCGTAGATGGGGATATTGGGAGAAGATCCGCTCACTTGGTGACCTCGCCAGGCGAGGCCCCTCGCTCCTTCTTCGGGTTTAGAACTTGAGAGTTGGAGTGGGTCAAGGGGGCCACATCGCTAGCACAGAGAGCCATATTGCACCATATTTTGCCACCCATGGTAACTGGCCTCTCCTTGCTGCCTCATGGTAGGAGTGGCCGTGCCCAGGACAAAAGTGTTTTTTGTAGTGATGTGAACCAACCCTAACCCATGTGCTCCCAACACGCGCCCGACCCAGCAAGGCATCTGTATTTATAGACCCATACCCACCCCATTTCTGACGTCATGAAGGGGGCAGGTAGGAGCGCGCCTATAAATATAGGCAGAAGCCAGGCAGATGAAGGTCGCTGGTAGGGAGGGTGAGAGGGAGAACCCAGGCCAAACCAGCCCACAACCCACAAATACTGTGGCCGAACCTGGCCCACCCACAGGTCCCGCAGGTTTTGGGCAGGCCTGCACATCACTATATTTTTTGTATCCCTTAGTGCTTCTGGTGTGGCATTAATAATGGCATCAGTATACTATTTGCTTGGTGTTAGTAACCTTTTCACACAGCCTGCTGGGAAAACAAGAGGGTTCCTTTGCGTCAATATGAGCACTTGCATGTCATTCCCCATAAGAGGATGGACAGACGCACTTGTTAAGAGCCTTGATAGGTGCAAGTACCTTTCCAAATGGAGTCAATGCATACTCAGTTTTGCGTCCTGAGCTCCTGTCAGCCATTTTGTTACTAAGAACAAATCTTTTGATTTATCCCTTGTCATGGCTCCTTCCAAAAACCAACAGAATTATTTCAGAACAACTAAAGACTAAGAAAAGTATTTATCAGCTGTGACGCCATTTCCAAGCAATGGCCAACACTTTTCCTGACATTTTTCATCGGCGCGAGAGACAAGCCGAGCGATAACACGTTATATTTCATAAGAAATCCCGCTGTGTCTCTGTGAAACGGCTGCACGTCTCTAACCACACAATTTGCAGAACAAGCAGGAGTGAAAAAAGGGCTTCTTTGATAAACAGTTGTGACGTTTAAGCGCAGCTTCCCAGATAACAAATATTGTTATTTGTGAAAATTTCTGGTGATTTTTTTTGTTTCACCATTGTTTTAATGGAAATCTGAAGAGGAAACGGCCAGGAGAGAGGTTAAGTATCACTTTACAAGCAATTTCCTAAGGGCAGCTGGAGAATGGTGCTCAGAACATGCGTTTTCCCGTCTGGATAAGACGTTGGCCTTTCTTTTTTTTGCTTGCAGAGACTAGAGACGGGGGGCGCCTCTGAGGTCGTATGGTTACCATTTATCTCTGGCTTCGTCTGCCGGTGGTAGGGAGCGCCTGTCCATCTCAAGGTCTCATTTCCGATGGTTCGGGCCGGTTACTTGGGATATTTGTCTAACAATGTATTATTCTTATAAAACCAAAGAGTGGCAGCACCTCTTGGTCTCTGTGTCCAATCTGTTTCCCATGGAATCCAAACCTTGATTTATTCTTCTCTTGCCTTAGACACTCATGCTTTCCACCAATGCTTTATGGCCTAGGATTAGTTACTGTATTACAGGAATGAGGATAAGTCAACTTTTAACCTTCTTGAACACATGGAACGGAAAAGTAGTCAAAGAGCTAAAACTGATACTTGGCCTCTGTCAGCATCAGAACCCCCATATCTCCCACATGCCCCCTGTGATATGGATGTGGCACTCGCCTACTTCCATTCATGCAATAGTGAGGAAGACAGAAAGGCTTTATGGTTTGACCTCCCTCATTTTCTTACACTGGGAATATCACATTTGAACGACTGAAGAATGAAATTGGTGGATAACACAGGGCCACAGCTCTCCAAAATGGCACCCAAGGTGCCCCAATAGCATATTGGGGTAAACAAACCACTTTATTCTTTTCTTGAGTTCGGTGTTGCCCTATAATACTCATACACAGAGAAGGACTTGTGTCTAAAGCAATGGCTACCTTCTGCAAGGGGTGGAGTATAGCAATGTTATCTTCAAGACAGAGCTGTATTCAAAGATGAACAAGCTAGGGGGGCATTTTAGAAGCTGCCCACCACCAGCCTCCTTTGTAGGGTTGCCACCATTACCAGTCACAGAAATTGGTGAAGGGGGTTAGGATATGGAATCAGAGGTACATGATGACATTTGGGGGCAAGTCTCTGATGTGTAGAGGTGGATCATTACTGTAAAGCCCATCACATTGCCAATAACAGGCTGTGATGTATACAGGGGAAGGTGCGGCACTTTGCTTACCATTCTAGGAGTCCAAAGAGCTGCGTCTCATTCTCAACCCATGGGCATGGTGCAAAGTGTAAAAAAAATCAGGGCACTTTGCCCTTGTTTTATAAATAAAGCCCCTAAAGACCTTATGCCAATGTAGGCTTTACACAATTACCACTTCTGTGTATGTTAACTCTTTATAAGGCGTAATAATCAGCAGTAACATCCCGTGTAGTTATTGACATTAGAATTTGATATTTGTGTGCACCATGTGGGTAGGACATTTCCTTCCTCTTCTGTTTTTTTTGTTACTGGCCAGAAGTTTGGCAGATTGGTTTCCCGCATTATCTTTAAAAAACAACAATGAATGGAAATGCAGTCTAGATATGAGATTTGATTCAAATTATTTACTGTTGAGTTATTAAAAATGCCTAAAGCGACTTCCTTACAGTAACAGCTAAATGTGCTGAGCCGTACATCCCTGGCCCGGCTGCCCTGCCTTATTTGTGTTAGGTGCTCCTTGACCCTTTGGGTCCTATAAAGTGAACCAGAGATGCACGTCAGGTCAGATCACTTACATGGCTTGGTGACCTCCTCAGGAGGGTCAGAGGCTTTAGTGAACCTGGAAAAGAAATTAACTTGTCACATAGGGGCAGGTGCAAGTGGCCTGTAAGTTATTGGCTAGGGCTGGTTACTTTTTATAGCATTATAGGCCTGGCTGTGGGATCTACACATGGGATATACTAGTGTTGAATCCTTGACTTTACTCATGTATTATCAAGACACTTGTTGGCATTTATTTGCAGAAGAATCTACAGTATCCTATGTTGATTGTAATGATGGCGCTCAGAGTTCGGGCAACGTTTATAATGTTACTGTTGCCGTGTTGCGGTAGCGTTGCCATTTTGTCCTACTGTCGTCATCTTCCCCTATTGCCCTCTCAATAAAGACAGCTCTGTTAAGCCTTGTGGCAACTAAAGGATTAAGTCCATTTGGTCCGGGGGAAAAGAAAATTCCTTTTCTATGGGGAATTACTGAAATTGTAATGTTATGCCAAGCTGCCACCCCCCTCCCCTCTCCATTTAATGAATGGACTGACAGCTTAATTCATGGCTGTTTCTTCTGCTGGGACGCAAGCGGATACTTTCTCAAGGAGGCAAATTAAGTGTTTCCATCTATTGTCACAAAGCGTTAAAATGTTTCCTCTAAACTCCGAGCCCTGCCACATTATACAGCCATAGTGACTCATCCCGGGCTATAAATTACTGCCTGCACGTGCACCACTTATGGATCCTTAACATTTCAACCTCCTGCTTAAAAGGCAACTCTCCTCTTCCTCTAGTTTGATGCTTTCTGCCCATCTGGTTCAGGCAGGGTTGCCATACGAAACCCACTTTTTTCTCAGGGTCCCCATATACCATAATAATAATAATAAACATTGTATTTTAGGGCCCTTGTAGTGATGGGAACTCTTCATTTGTACACCAGTAGGGACTGGTCCCAATACTATAAGAAACCTAGTGAATTGCTTCTGTTATTGAAATATGACTATGAAGATTTTTATTCATCCAGGTCATGGTATATCTAGTATAAATAAATCTAAAGCAACTGGACTTGTTAAGGAATCATTGAAGACGTTTCACTACTCATCCGAGCAGCTTCTTCAGTTCAACTGACTGGTATGGGAAGCCCTCAGCATATGTACTCTTCCACTAATTCAAGAAAACAGTACATATACTGAGGACTTCCCATACCAGTCAGTTGGACTGAAGAAGCTGCTCGGATGAGTAGTGAAATGTCTTCAATGATTCCTTAACAAGTCCAGTTGCTTTAGATTTATTTATACTAGATATATCTGTTATGGAAAGTTCTGTTTATGCCCCAGTTTAGCTAGCCATGTTTCTAATGGTGCCATGCTTGCTAGGTTAAAGCAGGTATCATAACCTTTTTGGCTTCCTGTAATGGGATAATAACACAACTGGAGGCTTATGGGAGGTTAGAAGTAATCTTTATTCCAACCAGCCTGACATTTAGTAGTGATAGCATAGGCAAGCCTTAAATCGCAATTTAAACCAGTAACAATCAACCTATAAATGGTAGGGAAAGGAAAATAAATAATTCAGGTCTTATCATTTCTGTTCGACCCTTTAAAAAGCAGGATTTATTTATTTATATATTTACAAAAAACTATGATGCCCTAATGTGAATAGAACATTGCATTGCATATTCCTTGTATTCAGGAACCTTGTGGTTCAGGCCATTGTTTCTTGGAAAGAAGTCACATTCACCTCTCCAGGTTATTGCCATACAAGTAAAATGGGCAAATTTAAACATTTTGTTAATCAGGAAAATGTCTGACCAGCAAAACTCTTGTATCCGCCAATACCCAAGGGTTTTTCTCTTCTATAGCCACAACCCTCTCAGATCATGGTGGATGTCAGACAATGTATTAAGAATTCAGGAAGAAGCATTGTGTATCCCCCGTTATTAAGGCACTTGTTCCTCAAGCCAACAGGCCATATCGCTAGTGCAGGTATTGGATCCCTTATCCAGAAACCCGTTATCCAGAAAGTTTCAAATTATGTAAAGGCCATCTCCAATAGACTCCATTATAAGAAAATTATTCTAATTTTTAAAAATGATTCCCTTTTCTCTGTAATAATAAAACAGTACCTGTACTTGATCCCAACTAAGATATAATTACCCCTTATTGGGGGCAGAACAGCCCTATTGGGTTTATTTCATGGTTAAATGATTCCCTTTTCTCTGTAATAATAAAACAGTACCTGTACTTGATCCCAACTAAGATATAATTACCCCTTATTGGGGACAGAACAGCCCTATTGGGTTTATTTAATGGTTAAATGATTCCCTTTTCTCTGTAATAATAAAACAGTACCTGTACTTGATCCCAACTAAGATATAATTACCCCTTATTGGGGGCAGAACAGCCCTATTGGGTTTATTTAATGGTTAAATGATTCCCTTTTCTCTGTAATAATAAAACAGTACCTGTACTTGATCCCAACTAAGATATAATTACCCCTTATTGGGGGCAGAACAGCCCTATTGGGTTTATTTCATGGTTAAATGATTCCCTTTTCTCTGTAATAATAAAACATTACCTGTACTTGATCCCAACTAAGATATAATTACCCCTTATTGGGGGCAGAACAGCCCTATTGGGTTTATTTCATGGTTAAATGATTCCCTTTTCTCTGTAATAATAAAACAGTACCTGTACTTGATCCCAACTAAGATATAATTACCCCTTATTGGGGGCAGAACAGCCCTATTGGGTTTATTTAATGGTTAAATGATTCCCTTTTCTCTGTAATAATAAAACAGTACCTGTACTTGATCCCAACTAAGATATAATTACCCCTTATTGGGGGCAGAACAGCCCTATTGGGTTTATTTAATGGTTAAATGATTCCCTTTTCTCTGTAATAATAAAACAGTACCTGTACTTGATCCCAACTAAGATATAATTACCCCTTATTGGGGGCAAAACAATCCTATTGGGTTTATTTAACATTTAAAAGATTTTTTAAATATCCCCAGGTCCCAAGCATTCCGGATAACATGTCCCATACCTGTACTGGATTTTGCTGATGTGTGTATATACAAGTAGGGTTGGGTCAGTTTTATCTGAATTATATTGTGTAATGGGGCAAAAAAAGGGTTGCAGGAGGTCCAGACAATTAGATATTTGCCCTGGACCTACAAGTGCCTTAAATGAAACAACCAAATGAGTGAATTTCGAGTGAATCAGGCGGTGGCACCACCATATCATGCTTGGAAAGAAACAGCACCCTGTGCCACAAAAACAAAATGGTTGTCCTCCTAATGGTCACACTATATGGCAAAGCTTTAATTAATTCTGTTTAATCGTAAATATATTTGCCTTCATTTTTACCAAACAATGTATAAAACTCTTGGGCCCCCAATTTTTATCTTTATAATTATTCAGCCTTCCAGTATGTTGGAGTAATGTTTTCATCTGCTCAGGTCACCACCCTGCTCAGTAGTCCTTAATCTCTTCTCTGTACTGTCCCATCCATCTTTCATCACATCCCTACAACACTGGCCTCATTGACAATACTGCACATCAAAGCCTGCGCAGCCTTCCACTATGAAGTTCACCAAAGTTCACAAATGACGCAGCACAGAGCGGGCAAGCGAGTTGGGAGCACATATAAAATATGAGGCCGTTTTTCTGCGTTGGCCCACAAATTCCTCCCGCACATAATACCGTACTTTCAACTGTCAGCAGAGGGAGAACTCAGCAGGTCACAGTGATGAATGGAAAGGGATTATGGGACACCCAGGAATAATGAACTGTCAATTAGAATCTGGGCCTAATGTCAGAAAAAAGCAGATAAACTGTTGGTGGATTTAGCCTCCCCTGTGTGAAAACAATACCTCTTATTGTGAGCGCACAGAAACTGGAAAATTTTGGAATTTTGGAGAAAGAAAGCTCTCCATGAATGAATCCCAAGAAAGCAAGCGACTTCGACAATGAGGGATAAGCTGGGCTTATTGTTATGTTCCTTGTGTATAAAGATGTTATGAGCTTTACAAAAAAAAGAGAATCTGTGGGTTGCCGCTTGACTTTAGAATTGTTTGTAGAAATACCCCTTCATTATCCGCCATGATACTAGGCCCCGGCCTTTAATGGGAGATCTCACTACAAGAAATTATAGGGTATATTTCTATAGCAGGTTAAATACATCTGTGTCCAAGTGCTAGTCCACATGGCACACACTGGTGTCTATGGTTGTTCTGCCCTATTCTGGGATGTTTGTGGGTGTTCCTCAGAAATGAAGAGAGAATAAAAAGAGATAATGATAATAAACCACAAAGCTGGAGCTAAAATGTAAAATGATTGGTGCCCCTGTATATATGCTACAGGTTGGGTGGCAGAGATAAAGGTTGGTAAGAGAAAATCTAGATCTTGAACAGTGTAAAGGGGTAGGAAAATAATTACTGTCCTGGGGCCCAGTAGGTAGGAAGACATGGGCATAACAGGTATAAGAGAGCAAGATGGCAACATTAGGACAAGATGACAAATGTAAGGCAATATCAATATCAGTATTGCTGGGCTTGTAGCCCAACAACAACATCCGACTTTATATAAATCAGGTTTGTCCAGATGGAGGCCTCTGAGCAGAATGCTGCCCTAAAAGGTATGTTTATGTCCCTCTGCCTATGGGTTCTGCAGACTGCTGTGTTTAAATTCATAAATTAGAATCTGGCCCATGACCATGTAGCTTGTAGACTAATTGGTCAACTGCATGGAAAGAGATAGCTGTTTTGCCCTGGACATTGACTAAGTGCCTTGTAATGCACGAGATGCGTAGGGCCACCAGAGATGTTCAACCTTTTTTTAAGGTATTCTCAATAAAATTATATTTTTTTACTTTTTTGTGACTGTATTCTTCAGAGTGACCAGATGCCCCTTTGTTGTACTAGCTGAATTGCCCTGGACATTGCCCCAACCAAAGAGATGTTTTTATGAGATGTTGTGTTTTACAGTACAGTGCTCAGAATGCAAGCCTTCTACCATTTATATTACCATTTATATTAATTGTTCCTCATAAGATTCACCTACTCTAATAAAGGACACAAACATAGAAAATAGAAGAATGGCCTATGCCGTATGTTCTAGGGAGCATTAATAGCAAAATAAAGAGAATTCAAATACTAAAGAATCCATGGCCTTGAAATTGCCTTGAGTTGAAGAAAGCAATGTTCCCACAGTTAGTGATGAGTGTTCTTTATTTTCCCTTTGATGCATAGTACACTTGGAGGGCACACCGTACCATGCACTTATTATGCATAGAATGTACCGTATCCTTAAGACTGAACCTGTAAGGATAAAGTTGTTTAAGCTGAGAGATGTAAATGTAAACAATAATAAAATGGAAATGTATAAAGCTAAACAGATAGGTCACCCAGTGGGAAGTAATAGTAGTGTAAAGGGACAGACATTTATTTTCTTCGGGACCTCTCCTTGGCCTGCCACTTTGGTATTTGCTGTTGGTCTACTACTCGTTGTTTCCTGGCTGTGAGCAGTAATATGGATGAAAGTACTTTGTAGGTGGCAAATGACATTGACAATGGTGCAAGAATATTATCATATAATGATTCTATCCAGATGGAGGCCAATGTAGACCTCCACAGAATTGTCATGGTCCCTAAGGGTTTCATACACTTTCAACAGCAACATCACTGGCCCCCAAACAGGCAGTCCTGTTGAATAATCTGGCCACTGCATGGGAAATGCTGGCCACTCCACAACAACTACTTCACTTGAGTCTATGGGTTAGATTTGTTCTGTTGAACAAATAATGATAAATAATAAATACAACTCTTTGGCCATAATAACCCATGAAAAGCTTAGACATGTAGTAGGATTTATATTGATGTTTCCCTTGATGTTTGGGACAGTTTACTTACCGCCAGGCTATCATTGCTTAAATATGTTGTGTTCACAAGGCATCTCAGCCGACACTCAGTCATGTGGCCGGCTGCCTTTACTTTTGGCCTATTGTGGGTTGTATTTCAGCAACAACTTAAGAGCCACAGGTTGGGCAATACTGATGTAAGTTTAACCCTTCTGTTTTATTCTGAAGTCCTTTCTTGCCTATCCATTGTATGTCTCTTGTTTGTTATAATAATAAAGTGGTGTAGCGATAACTGGCTGCCATCTTGCTGTACCTTCCATCTCCACCCTTGCCTACCTACAGCTGCTGTTTTCAGACCCCATGTGATTCCCCTAAATACAATTTTGTTCTTTTAAATTCAGTTTCCAGGATCTTTCGCATGGGGATTAATTGCCCTGCAAATATTGGCTAAATCTAAGGCTACAAAGTAGACCAATAGTTGCAATACTTGTTCTGTTTGGTGTAGCCTTCTTTAAAATGCAACCAAAAATATTGAGCTATCAAGGAAATGGCTTATCTCCATTATCTTTGTGGGCACACAGCTTGAATCATTCAAACAGATTTCTTTCCTTAGGTTTTTGTCACATTTTCTAAGTTGCTGTTTGTTGTTTTTTTTTCCACCCCCCTGCCGAACAAAAGCCCCGCACAGCAACACAAAACAACAGGACCCCCTCCTTCCCCTCCATTGTCACCCGGCCTTTGAGGAGAATCTGCAAAATTTCTCCCTTTCTGTTTCTTTTTCTCCTCTGTTTTGAATGGGGCCCTTTCACCTCCCGGACAGGAAAATGGTTTCCATTGTGACAGACTTGACATGGCTGACAGGCTCCAGCCTACGGGCTCGTCAATAGAAAGCTGCAAGT
This sequence comes from Xenopus tropicalis, assembly GCF_000004195.4. Classification (NCBI taxonomy): domain Eukaryota; kingdom Metazoa; phylum Chordata; class Amphibia; order Anura; family Pipidae; genus Xenopus; species Xenopus tropicalis. The sequence continues at coordinate 128,749,402 of NC_030684.2, read as the reverse complement.
CCAGCAGAAAAAGGCACTTCAAGCTGACCAGAAACACAGGCCCCAACTGGTGAAACAAAGGTACCGTGAAAGAGGCCGTAACGCACAAACCTTCGGGCACAAACACAAACAATGACAGAAAGACATTCCTTCACAGTTTCACTCCATTCACAGTGGGGCCTGGGCATTTGCTAAAAATGGATCCAATGATGACTGTAGAAATATTTGGGGGTTATCCTTCCTCCTAATTGTCAGGGGGGTTTTATGCTTAGCCTACCTTATCCTTTCAGCCTCCAAAAAGCTTCGCAGATTTACATTTACATGGGCTGCGATACAGCTGTGTGGCTAAAATAAAGGGAGACCTTTCATTGTAATTCTGAAAGCAAAAAAGAAAAAAGCTTCATGACTTTCCATAAACGTATTTTCTATATTTGTTGATAAATTAAACAAATCGTGTAAAATCTGTTGGGCAAGTACAAATATTGGACTTATAAAAATGTTTATGTACATAAAAGTATGTGGTATTTTGAAAATAAAAAATAATATTAGGAAAAGAAAATGTAGGATTAGGAAGATGTTGATTTTCTGGCAATAAGTCCTGGGTGTAAACACCATTCTCCAGTAGTACAACAATAGGGGGGTATCAGTGCTTTATACATACAGGTATAGGACCCATTATCCAGAATGCCCAGGATAAGGGGTCTTTCCGTAATTTGGATCTCCATACTTAAGTCTACTAAAAAATCAATAAAATATCAATTAACCCTTTTAGTGCCATGGGACGTAGATTCTACGTCCTGGGTAGCAAAGGACCAAAGTGCCACAGGACGTAGAATCTACGTCCTACAGCACTATCAGGTTTACAAGCGCTGCGCTCGCTTTTAAAGCAGCGCAGCGCTTGTAAACCCTTCACAACCCCCTAGGCAACGAGCAGAGACAGTCATACTCACCGATCCGGTCCCACGATCGCGTCGCCAGCCAATGACAGCAGTGGACACGCGATGATGACGTGTCCACTGCTGTCCCTTTAAATAGCGCCGCCTACTGTCGGCTCCTCATTCCTGCTGCGCACTTCGGACCTGATGGAGCTCCCCTGCTGCCTTCCTGCTGCCTTCCTGCCAGATTGGTCGCCCCTGATCGCCTGCCTGCCTTGGGTAAGCTGAACTACAACTCTCTACCACTGTTTATTTTGCTTATTTCGATCTCAACTGTCTAAAAATTTTTTTTTTTTTTTTTTTCAATTTTTTCTTCTATCTTTGTCATTATTACACTTTTGTACACATACACACTTATTTACAACTTTCCCAAGCACACACAGACACTCACACACACACTTACACTTACACTTTTTTTTTTTTTTTTTTTTTCTATCTTTCTTTTCTTTTCTTTCTTTCTTTGCTTTCTTTGGCAGTCTTTTTTTTTACTAAAACTTTATTTCTGATCTTGCTCTATAATTATCTGATTTATTTGGTTGCATTTTAGTGTTTTTTTGGCATTTTCATAATTGATTTCTGTTTTTTATTATTCTATTGCACTGTAACTTTTTTTATTGCTATTGGGTGCTGAATTTGCAGTGACGTTGGTGGATCCAGGGCTCTGACCACCAATTTCATTGCAATTATTGTTCTTCTGTTGGTTTAGGTGGTTTTATTGGATTTTACTGATTTTATGGTGTTTTATCTTTGCATTGTTCTTTATTGTGTGTTTAGTGCCCCCAAAAAGGTTGCTTTTGCAGTGACATTGGTGGATCCAGGGCTCTGACCACCGATTTCATTGCAATTATTGTTCTTTGATTGCTTTTAGTGGTTTTATTCCATTTTAACTTCATTTGATTTCAGTTGTTCTAGAAAGGCTAAGATTGTTCTGGTAGTTTCTATTGCCAAGGGTTAGGCTGATGCCACACATGGCGTAGGGCTGATTTTTTTCAGCAAGTGGAAAAACGCTTGCCGAAAATTCAGCCCTACGCCTGCTACTTGTGCCTGCACCCGAATGAATGGAATACGCTCGGGTGCAGGCACATGTAGCCGATATACGCATGAAAACGCGAGACTTTGCATTCTCACGCGTTTTCATGCGTATATCGGCTACATGTGCCTGCACCCGAGCGTATTCCATTCATTCGGGTGCAGGCAAAAAAAAAAGGGGTGCATAGAGTGCAGCCCCAATATTATGCATTTTCAGGTTTGGCGGCCATGTACTTATGTGCAACCAGACATAGGTATCGTTTTATTCAGGGGAACTTGCAGATTGATGTTTAGTAAGTTTTTGGTAGTTGCCATGGAAATTTTGGAGAGAAATCTAGGTTTGTATCTGGTTTTTCCTTGATTTCTGACCAAAGCGCTGACTTCTGCAAGGGACTGCGGCCACAATTTTCCATGTAGAAAGAGAAGAGTGGTGTCTCTGAATAGCTGAAGGTGTGCACTTTTCGTAAATATATAGTTTGCGGGGGTTATTTCACAGGTATGGGGGTGTTTAGACTAAATAACTGCAGGTAGAGCACATAGAGCACATACCCCCCTTATGCATTGCCCCTGTTTGGGGGCATTTGGTGGCCACGTCTTTATGTGCACCCATACATATGGGGTATCGTTTTATTCAGGGGAACTTGCAAATTGAGGTTTAGTAAGTTTTTGGTAGTTGCCATGGAGATTTTGGGGAGAAATCTAGGTTTTTATCTGGTTCTTCCTTGATTTCTGACCAAAATCTAGGTTTGTATCTGGTTTTTCCTTGATTTCTGACCAAAGCGCTGACTTCTGCGATGGACTGCAGCCACAATTTTCCATGTAGAAAGAGAAGAGTGGCGTCTCTGAATAGCAGAAGGTGTGCACTTTTCGTAAATATATTGATTGTGGGGGTTATCTCACAGGTAGGGGGGGTTAACACTGAAAAGCTGCAGGTAGTGCACATAGAGCGCAGCCCCCAAAATTTCAACTGAAATTGCCCTTATACATTGCCCCTGTTTTGGGGCATTTGGTGGCCACGTGTTTATGTGCACCCCTACATATGGGGTATTGTTTTATTCAGGGGAACTTGCAGATTGATGGTTAGTAAGTTTTTGGTAGTTGCCATGGAGATTTTGGGGAGAAATCTAGGTTTGTATCTGGTTTTTCCTTGATTTCTGACCAAAGCGCTGACTTCTGCAAGGGACTGCGGCCACAATTTTCCATGTAGAAAGAGAAGAGTGGTGTCTCTGAATAGCTGAAGGTGTGCACTTTTCGTAAATATATAGATTGTGGGGGTTATCTCACAGGTAGGGGGGGTTAACACTGAAAAACTGCAGGTAGTGCACATAGAGCGCAGCCCCCAAAATTTCAACTGAAATTGCCCTTATGCATTGCCCCTGTTTTGGGGCATTTGGTGGCCACGTCTTTATGTGCTCCCATACATATGGGGTATCGTTTTATTCAGGGGAACTTGCAGATTGATGGTTAGTAAGTTTTTGGTAGTTGCCATGGAGATTTTGGGGAGAAATCTAGGTTTTTTATCTGGTTTTTCCTTGATTTCTGACCAAAATCTAGGTTTGTATCTGGTTTTTCCTTGATTTCTGACCAAAGCGCTGACTTCTGCAAGGGACTGCAGCCACAATTTTCCATGTAGAAAGAGAAGAGTGGTGTCTCTGAATAGCTGAAGGTGTGCACTTTTTGTAAATATATAGTTTGCGGGGGTTATTTCACAGGTATGGGGGTGTTTAGACTATATAACTGCAGGTAGAGCACATAGAGCACAGCCCCCCCTTATGTATTGCCCCTGTTTGGGGGCATTTGGTGGCCACGTCTTTATGTGCACCCATACATATGGGGTATCGTTTTATTCAGGGGAACTTGCAGATTGATGTTTAGTAAGTTTTTAGTAGTTGCCATGGAGATTTTGGGGAGAAATATAGGTTTGTATCTGGTTTTTCCTTGATTTCTGACCAAAGCGCTGACTACTGCAAGGGACTGCGGCCACAATTTGTCATGTAGAAAGAGAAGAGTGGTGTCTCTGAATAGCTGAAGGTGTGCACTTTTTGTAAATATATAGTTTGCGGGGGTTATTTCACAGGTATGGGGGTGTTTAGACTATATAACTGCAGGTAGAGCACATAGAGCACAGCCCCCCCTTATGTATTGCCCCTGTTTGGGGGCATTTGGTGGCCACGTCTTTATGTGCACCCATACATATGGGGTATCGTTTTATTCAGGGGAACTTGCAGATTGATGGTTAGTAAGTTTTTGGTAGTTGCCATGGAGATTTTGGGGAGAAATCTAGGTTTTTTATCTGGTTTTTCCTTGATTTCTGACCAAAATCTAGGTTTGTATCTGGTTTTTCCTTGATTTCTGACCAAAGCGCTGACTTCTGCAAGGGACTGCGGCCACAATTTGTCATGTAGAAAGAGAAGAGTGGTGTCTCTGAATAGCTGAAGGTGTGCACTTTTTGTAAATATATAGTTTGCGGGGGTTATTTCACAGGTATGGGGGTGTTTAGACTATATAACTGCAGGTAGAGCACATAGAGCACAGCCCCCCCTTATGCATTGCCCCTGTTTGGTGGCCACGTCTTTATGTGCACCCATACATATGGGGTATCGTTTTATTCAGGGGAACTTGCAGATTGATGTTTAGTAAGTTTTTGGTAGTTGCCATGGAGATTTTGGGGAGAAATCTAGGTTTGTATCTGGTTTTTCCTTGATTTCTGACCAAAGCGCTGACTTCTGCAAGGGACTGGGGCCACAATTTTTCATGTAGAAAGAGAAGAGTGGTGTCTCTGAATAGCTGAAGGTGTGCACTTTTTGGAAATATATAGTTTGCGGGGGTTATTTCACAGGTATGGGGGTGTTTAGACTATATAACTGCAGGTAGAGCACATAGAGCACAGCCCCCCCTTATGCATTGCCCCTGTTTGGGGGCATTTGGTGGCCACGTCTTTATGTGCACCCATACATATGGGGTATCGTTTTATTCAGGGGAACTTGCAGATTGATGTTTAGTAAGTTTTTGGTAGTTGCCATGGAGATTTTGGGGAGAAATCTAGGTTTGTATCTGGTTTTTCCTTGATTTCTGACCAAAGCGCTGACTTCTGCAAGGGACTGCGGCCACAATTTTCCATGTAGAAAGAGAAGAGTGGTGTCTCTGAATAGCTGAAGGTGTGCACTTTTTGGAAATATATAGTTTGCGGGGGTTATTTCACAGGTATGGGGGTGTTTAGACTATATAACTGCAGGTAGATCACATAGAGCACAGCCCCCCCTTATGCATTGCCCCTGTTTGGGGGCATTTGGTGGCCACGTCTTTATGTGCACCCATACATATGGGGTATCGTTTTATTCAGGGGAACTTGCAGATTGATGTTTAGTAAGTTTTTGGTAGTTGCCATGGAGATTTTGGGGAGAAATCTAGGTTTGTATCTGGTTTTTCCTTGATTTCTGACCAAAGCGCTGACTTCTGCAAGGGACTGCGGCCACAATTTTCCATGTAGAAAGAGAAGAGTGGTGTCTCTGAATAGCTGAAGGTGTGCACTTTTCGTAAATATATAGATTTTGGGGGTTATTTCACAGGTAGGGGGGGTTAACACTGAAAAACTGCAGGTAGTGCACATAGAGCGTAGCCCCCAAAATTTCAACTGAAATTGCCCTTATGCATTGCCCCTGTTTTGGGGCATTTGGTGGCCACGTCTTTATGTGCTCCCATACATATGGGGTATCGTTTTACTCAGGGGAACTTGCAGATTGATTGTTAGTAAGATTTTGGTAGTTGCCATGGAGATTTTGGGGAGAAATCTAGGTTTGTATCTGGTTTTTCCTTGATTTCTGACCAAAGCGCTGACTTCTGCAAGGGACTGCGGCCACAATTTTCCATGTAGAAAGAGAAGAGTGGCGTCTCTGAATAGCTGAAGGTGTGCACTTTTTGTAAATATATAGATTGTGGGGGTTATCTCACAGGTAGGGGGAGTTAACACTGAAAAACTGCAGGTAGAGCACATAGAGCGCAGCCCCCAAAATTTCAACTGAAATTGCCCTTATGCATTGCCCCTGTTTTGGGGCATTTGGTGGCCACGTCTTTATGTGCACCCATACATATGGGGTATCGTTTTATTCAGGGGAACTTGCAAATTGAGGTTTAGTAAGTTTTTGGTAGTTGCCATGGAGATTTTGGGGAGAAATCTAGGTTTTTTATCTGGTTTTTCCTTGATTTCTGACCAAAATCTAGGTTTGTATCTGGTTTTTCCTTGATTTCTGACCAAAGCGCTGACTTCTGCAAGGGACTGCAGCCACAATTTTCCATGTAGAAAGAGAAGAGTGGTGTCTCTGAATAGCTGAAGGTGTGCACTTTTCGTAAATATATAGATTTTGGGGGTTATTTCACAGGTAGGGGGGGTTAACACTGAAAAACTGCAGGTAGTGCACATAGAGCGCAGCCCCCAAAATTTCAACTGAAATTGCCCTTATGCATTGCCCCTGTTTTGGGGCATTTGGTGGCCACGTCTTTATGTGCACCCATACATATGGGGTATCGTTTTATTCAGGGGAACTTGCAGATTGATGGTTAGTAAGATTTCGGTAGTTGCCATGGGGATTTTGGGGAGAAATCTAGGTTTGTATCTGGTTTTTCCTTGATTTCTGACCAAAGCGCTGACTTCTGCAAGGGACTGCGGCCACAATTTTCCATGTAGAAAGAGAAGAGTGGTGTCTCTGAATAGCTGAAGGTGTGCACTTTTCGTAAATATATAGATTGTGGGGGTTATCTCACAGGTAGGGGGGGTTAACACTGAAAAACTGCAGGTAGTGCACATAGAGCGCAGCCCCCAAAATTTTAGCTGTAATTGCCCTTATGCATTGCCCCTGTTTTGGGGCATTTGGTGGCCACGTCTTTATGTGCACCCATACATATGGGGTATCGTTTTATTCAGGGGAACTTGCAAATTGAGGTTTAGTAAGTTTTTGGTAGTTGCCATGGAGATTTTGGGGAGAAATCCAGGTTTTTTATCTGGTTTTTCCTTGATTTCTGACCAAAATCTAGGTTTGTATCTGGTTTTTCCTTGATTTCTGACCAAAGCGCTGACTTCTGCAAGGGACTGCAGCCACAATTTTCCATGTAGAAAGAGAAGAGTGGTGTCTCTGAATAGCTGAAGGTGTGCACTTTTCGTAAATATATAGATTTTGGGGGTTATTTCACAGGTAGGGGGGGTTAACACTGAAAAACTGCAGGTAGTGCACATAGAGCGCAGCCCCCAAAATTTCAACTGAAATTGCCCTTATGCATTGCCCCTGTTTTGGGGCATTTGGTGGCCACGTCTTTATGTGCACCCATACATATGGGGTATCGTTTTATTCAGGGGAACTTGCAGATTGATGGTTAGTAAGATTTCGGTAGTTGCCATGGGGATTTTGGGGAGAAATCTAGGTTTGTATCTGGTTTTTCCTTGATTTCTGACCAAAGCGCTGACTTCTGCAAGGGACTGCGGCCACAATTTTCCATGTAGAAAGAGAAGAGTGGTGTCTCTGAATAGCTGAAGGTGTGCACTTTTCGTAAATATATAGATTGTGGGGGTTATCTCACAGGTAGGGGGGGTTAACACTGAAAAACTGCAGGTAGTGCACATAGAGCGCAGCCCCCAAAATTTCAACTGAAATTGCCCTTATGCATTGCCCCTGTTTGGGGGCATTTGGTGGCCACGTCTTTATGTGCACCCATACATATGGGGTATCGTTTTATTCAGGGGAACTTGCAGATTGATGTTTAGTAAGTTTTTGGTAGTTGCCATGGAGATTTTGGGGAGAAATCTAGGTTTGTATCTGTTTTTTTTCCTTGATTTCTGACCAAAGCGCTGACTTCTGCAAGGGACTGCATCCACAATTTTCCATGTAGAAAGAGAAGAGTGGTGTCTCTGAATAGCTGAAGGTGTGCACTTTTCAGAAATATATAGTTTGTGGGGGTTATTTCACAGGTAGGGGGGGTTAACACTGAAAAACTGCAGGTAGTGCACATAGAGCGCAGCCCCCAAATTTTTAGCTGTAATTGCCTTTATGCATTGCCCCTGCTTTGGAGTGTTTGGTGCCCATGTCTTTATGTGCACCCATACATATGGGGCATCATTTTATTCAGGAGAAGTTTGTCTTTCAAATTTGCCTTTGTTAGAAAATTTTTATGAGATTTTTTTTTGTCAAATCCACATTTGATCATGCGTCCAAGTTTACGTTTTAGAAAAAAAAAAAAATGTCAAAAAAAGCTCCAAATTGCACAATGCACTGACAAAAAGTATTTGGCTTTTGAGAGAAAACTACATTGCACCTAGAAACCTGAAGGTCTGTAGTTTCTAAAGATACCGAACATGAGGGGATATTTTAGATTTACATATAAGTTATGCTGCATCAACTGTTACAAGCGCTTTTCCGCTTTGTTCTGGTGTGATATTGTACTAAGTATTGCTTTAGTTTGGGGGTTACTTCTGGACAGGAACTGTGGGGTACCACCACATATTTGGTATCGTTGGACTTGGGAGTATCAGGGCTTTTACAAACGACAAAAAAAAGTGTGTAAAATTAACTTTTCTATGGAAAAAAACCTCAAAATATACAGAAATTTTTCATAATTTTTTTTTTTTTTTACATATTTCACCCAAAATACACATCATATCTCCAGAAAAGTTATAAAATTTGATATGTATGTCGAAGCCCAATTAGTGACGAAAAAAACGATATATAATTTCCCTAGTTTCATGGAGGTTTTCCTACCAAAAAACATTGTTAAAGTGAATGAGTACAAAATGCTTAAAAAACGTCTGGCACTGGGGGGAACCGAAATGACGAATTCGGCTGGCACTTAAAGGGTTAAACCCAATAGGACTGTTCTGCCCCCAATAAGGGGTAATTATATCTTAGTTGGGATCAAGTACAGGTACTGTTTTATTATTACAGAGAAAAGGGAATCATTTAACCATGAAATAAACCCAATAGGGCTGTTCTACCCCCAATAAGGGGTAATTATATCTTAGTTGGGATCAAGTACAGGTACTGTTTTATTATTACAGAGAAAAGGGAATCGTTTAACCATGAAATAAACCCAATAGGGCTGTTCTGCCCCAATAAGGGGTAATTATATCTTAGTTGGGATCAAGTACAGTTACTGTTTTATTATTACAGAGAAAAGGGAATCATTTAACCATTAAATAAACCCAATAGGGCTGTTCTGCCCCCAATAAGGGGTAATTATATCTTAGTTGGGATCAAGTACAGTTACTGTTTTATTATTACAGAGAAAGGGGAATCATTTAACCATGAAATAAACCCAATAGGGCTGTTCTGCCCCCAATAAGGGGTAATTATATCTTAGTTGGGATCAAGTACAGGTACTGTTTTATTATTACAGAGAAAAGGGAATCATTTAACCATTAAATAAACCCAATAGGACTGTTCTGCCCCCAATAAGGGGTAATTATATCTTAGTTGGGATCAAGTACAGGTACTGTTTTATTATTACAGAGAAAAGGGAATCATTTAACCATTAAATAAACCCAATAGGGCTGTTCTGCCCCCAATAAGGGGTAATTATATCTTAGTTGGGATCAAGTACAGGTACTGTTTTATTATTGGGGAGACAGGCTTTCTGTAATTCAGAGCTTTCTGGATAACGGGATAACAGGTCCCATACCTGTACCACTAAATTATTAGCAATTCATTCTATATATAATCATTAGTAATAACCAAATTTTTTTTTTAAATGAGGAAACTCTTCCAAATATGGAGAAAAAAAGGGGGAGAATATGTAGAAAACTTTTTCAATTAGTCACAACCTAAAAACAAATGTTCTTTAAAATGATTCATCGACTGTATGCAAAGCGCTGAGACTGATCTCTGATATACCACAATTTATGTGCCTGTTTGGCTAAAGTGACAACGTTATTTGCGGCACACATAATTATAGTTTTGATTATTAAAGCCCACAGACTAGCATTAAAACAGCAAAAAAGTTTGAGTATATGATGAATCAATTTGTGAGTTTGTGAATTTGAGTTTGTTTTTCTAAACCAATTAAATTCACATATTGAATGCTTGCTTATAACTCCCATTGACTTCTATAGAAACTCACAGGCTTGTAGATGGCAATGTTTTACATCTGAGTTTTCAGGTTTTTTGCACTTAATAAATAGTAGACATTCCAGTTTTTGAACCATAATTCGAAATTTAAGGTTTTTTAGTGCAAAAAGACTTGAATCGTGGGAGAAAAATCAAACTTGCACATTGATCTTATCTTCCCCTAAATATGCACATTTTAGTTAATACATTGTATACAGTAGGGATGCACCAAATCCACTTTTTCGGATTCGGACGAACCCCCAAATTCTTTGTAAAAGGATTTTGGAAGGGTTACATTTTCAACTTCTATGTTTACGTGACAAAAAGTCACGTGATTTTTCAGGTTTGGTTCGGCCAGGACTGTGGATTGGGCCGAATCCAAATCCTGCCAAAAAAGGCTGAATCTTGGCCGAATACCAAACCGAATCCTGGATTTGGTGCATCCCTAGTATAGAGTAATTCAACTGATAACCATCCACTATGGTAGTATTTCTCAAATTGCTGGGAAGAACCCCCACAATTTCAGACCCTGCCATTAAGACCAGTAGAGACAAGTGCTTATACTGTATATACTGTATGAAACTATGGGAGAGTGACTTAAATCATGTTTTCATGGCCTAAGGAGGTTCAGGGGGCCTGAGCCTCTTTTCCTGGTTTGAAAGCTTCATCTAAGTTTGAAATTTCCTATCTCTACTAGTCCTAATTTTAGCAAATGACTGTCCAACTGCAGACCATAAAGTAAGATGAACTCTACTACTCTACTAAGTATGGGATCTGTTATCCGGAAACCCATTATCCAGAAAGCTTAGAATTACAGGAAGCCCATCTCCCATAGACTCCATTATAATCAAATAATTCTAACTTTAAAAAATGATTCCCTTTTCTCTGTAATAATAAAACAGTACCTGTACTTGATCCCAACTAAGATATAATTACCCCTTATTGGGGGCAGAACAGCCCTATTGGGTTTATTTCATGGTTAAATGATTCCCTTTTCTCTGTAATAATAAAACAGTACCTGTACTTGATCCCAACTAAGATATAATTACCCCTTATTGGGGCAGAACAGCCCTATTGGGTTTATTTAATGGTTATATGATTCCCTTTTCTCTGTAATAATAAAACAGTACCTGTACTTGATCCTAACTAAGATATAATTACCCCTTATTGGGGGCAGAACAGCCCTATTGGGTTTATTTAATGGTTAAATGATTCCCTTTTCTCTGTAATAATAAAACAGTACCTGTACTTGATCCCAACTAAGATATAATTACCCCTTATTGGGGGCAGAACAGCCCTATTGGGTTTATTTAATGGTTAAATGATTCCCTTTCCTCTGTAATAATAAAACAGTACCTGTACTTGATCCTAACTAAGATATAATTACCCCTTATTGGGGCAGAACAGCCCTATTGGGTTTATTTCATGGTTAAATGATTCCCTTTTCTCTGTAATAATAAAACAGTACCTGTACTTGATCCCAACTAAGATATAAATAATCCTTATTGGGGGCAGAACAGCCCTATTGGGTTTATTTCATGGTTAAATGATTCCCTTTTCTCTGTAATAATAAAACAGTACCTGTACTTGATCCTAACTAAGATATACTGTAATTGCTCCTTATTGGTGGCAAAACTATCCTACTGGTTTTATTTAATGTTAAAATAATTTTTTTAGTAGACTTCAGGTATGGTGTTTCAAATTATGCAAATACCCCTTATCTGATAAATCCCAGGTCCCGAGCATTCTGGATAACAGGTCCCATACCATATTATACTTTTTTTTATATGACATCATTATTCTATTATGATGATTAAAGGGGACCCATCCCTTTAATGTTATAGAATGTCCTATCCCCAACAACTTTGCAATTGGTCCTCATTATCTTTTCTTTATAGTTTTTGTGTTATTTGCTTCCTCTTCTACTGTTACTTTTTATTACTTATTTTCCTATTTATTACCCCATCTATGCTTATTCCAGTCTCTTACTCAAACCACTGCCTGTTTGCTAGGAAAAATATGACCCTAGCAACCGGGTAGCTGCTGAAAATCCAAAATGGAATAACTGTGTACTGTATAAATGATACTGCAAATACATACATATGTGATCAGGCCCCAGAACATATGCTATGTTCTCGTCCCACTCCGTGAAAATGATGGGAATGTTGGAAAGAACTACCTACGGGCAACCAAGAAAGATTCACTTATAGCACTGATTCCAGCTGAATGGTTGGATATTTGCAGTGGGATTTAGCAGGCTGTTGGGCTGATGACATGGACAATTATCGGCTGAACAATTTGCCAACATGTTTCATTGACGCCAAACAGATTTCAGCTAGAATGTTGAACCACTTGAGGCCAGAAAATCCTTCCTTTAGTGGCTTGCTATTCTATAAGTATATACAGCTATTCTGAGGTTCAGGCCTTCCTTTAGGTACAGCAGTTGGGCCCTCCTTAGCTCATATCAAGTTTACAGATATATTTAAATAATGTTAAATCACGTACCCTGCCATAGTGCCAGTTATATTTAGGAGTAGGACAAAAAATTAATGTTCATCCTGAATTTCATGCTATTTGGCTTTGGATTTAGGAAAGAAAACATTCAAACCAGCTGGGCTCCCTCCTCTGTTGCTTTGGACCCCATAGAAGACCAGCCCCATAGTTTATAACCCCCTGATTTTTTTCTTATAATGTGAACAACCAATTTCCTTGTCTTAACACTTGTTTTATGCACTTCAGAATATGTGTTGAATTGATCGTGGAGATCTCCCTGTTATAAAACTCCATAGCTGGGTTCTGTAGGACTCATTAGGAGGCACTCTTTCCAAGAATTTGCCATTATATAACATGATGTACAAGTCATGGACATGGAAGCTTAGTCATTTTATCATTACAACCTTATGTCTAAAACCCCCTCTTTTTAAATAATTGTGGGCACTTGAACAAAATGAATTCAGAAAAAGTCCGACAACCACTGGTATAAAGTGTTATTCTTACACAGGAGGTATCTGAGTAAGCAGCACCAAATGGGCTGGAATCAGCTGCCAGCTATAGCATTACCAATATACCAAACAGCCTTGTTAGGCCCAGCGAGTTGGCTCGTAAAATGTTACTCCCTTTCTGCCAAATGGCAGCAGAACAGGGAAAAGGACACGATAACATTTAAGAAGAAGAAAAAAAAAGTGATACCTGCCAACTGTCTAGGATTTCTAAGGAATTCTGTCTCTCTGTCCCAAAAGCCCTCTGCCCCCAACACTTAGGCAGATTCTAATACTGGCTTTTAGCATTATGCCGTGGGAAGACAAACCTATAATAACTCTAGTTAGAATGCAGAATAGAGCATTGGAAAAGTGGTGTATAGTTTGATGTTATCTCACTGTACAGGCTGTGGTCCAACTTGGGGGCTGTTCCTGCTAAATTGTGCTTAGTTCAGGGGAATAGCTATAGCCGTATAGTTTTATGCTATATCTCTCTGTACAGGCTGTGTTACTAGTAGGGAATGTTCCTTCAGATTTGTGCTTAGCACAGGGCAATGTCTATAACCTATAGCGGCTTAGTTTTATGGTAACTAAAACATAAGAGACTAACACAGAGGTCATGACTAGTAAGCAAACGGTGGACTCCCCAGTCTAAAGAGGCGAATGCAGGACCATCACCAGCATGTATGACAAAGGTTGAATAACTTGTTGTAAGAAAGCATACGTGCCGCTTTCCTGTATGATAGATTGAGCAGGACAGGCTTTACTGCACATAGGTCACTGCTGCAGGACAGGTTCAAGAATGTTACACATGCTCTTCGGGGCCCTGAAAGTGCTGTATGGAATGCATATTTTTAGTTAATTATCCTGTTAACTGGCTTTCATTATTAGCCCATTCAGCATCCAGAGGGTCCAAACAGACGTGACTGCCCAAGGCCCATTATATTGTGGGGCCATGATGTACAGCAGCCAATAGTAGGAAGGAATAGTGATAGCTACCAAATCCTGATCATGATCATTTTCCATAAGGGACACATATGATATATGCCAATAACAGCACTGCATGCATTATTTTTATTATTATTTTTGCATTGGCTAGAAGCATACTAGGAGCTCCCACGAGACAGTCAGAGACTGCTGGGAATTGTAGGTCAATGGCAATTGCAATGTTATCACTTGCACACTCACACAATGATGTTGTTGTTGTAGTGCCCCTAGTTCAGCTATATTGCTCTGGTCACCATGGGACACCTGCCTTAGTGTTTAACATGAGTTTCCCTCATGACCTGGAAGGGCCAAGGCCAGTGGGTAAAGACAAGGTGATGTTATTTGGCCTGTCTCACCAGGTTACCTCCAAACACTCCGTGCCCTTGTTGCCTTCTGACCTGCCCTGATTACTGGGGTTACTAGACTTGTTAAGGTCAAAAGGCTGTGGACTCATTTAGAGGCAATATAGAGAAGGGTCAGACACTCCTGCTGATGGTCATTAGGCGCTGATTGCCCACTAAGAACTCCATTCCTGGTCCCAGGCACAGCTCCACCTTCAACTGTACAAACAATTGTCTGAATAGACCCTAATGAGTCTTGACACAATATGGCAGGGAAGGCAGAAAAATCCCACCACATTCAGCCTTTACTGCAACCCCACCTGCACTGCTATAATAAAGGATAACTACACTTAGATGTATTTTTTACTCTTCCCCTCACCACATGGCACAGTCAGCATTAATCCAGCGACCAATCAATTTTTACCTATATGATGTCTATACACAATGATGCCCATTTGCAGCAGTGCAGCAACCCATAGCAACCAATCAGAGATTTTATTTCATCGCTCTCTACAGGAAATTATAAAGAGTCTAATTGCTGATTTCCTGATTGGTTACTGGGGTGCATTTTCTCCATTGTTACTAAATGAAGACCCCTGGGCAATTTTGGTTTTAGACCCAAAACATTAGACTCAGACTAAAGTATGGCAAACTGAGGGAATCCAAATATTAAGTTAGTGGATCCTATCTTCTAGTATTTTCAGCTGCCAGTGTCTGACTTCATGTGATCAGGGTTGTGCCTTCTACCTAAGCATTTGAAGGCCATGCCCAAGTGAGAGATGCCTATATAGTGGTTCACATGCATAGATTGTATTTAATTGGGTAGGAGAGGGGCAAGCAAGGGGGCATATCAAAGGAAGATTGAGGTTTTGCCACCAGAACCCAGAAACATTTACAGCAGACATTTTACTATTGGCTTGGACCCACCCACATGGGTCTGAGCACAGTTTTCAATATATACAGGCAAAAGATCATTTGTGCGCTCACAAGTTACAAGACGGAGGTCTGGCGAGTGTCAGCTTATACGGTTCTTCATGAAGTCTGTGCTTATCGCTTGAAATTTTACGGACAATCTAAAAATGTCTAACTACCCCCCATTCAAGTAGGAGCATCTTGTATTTAGTGTTCTTTTAAATTCACCGTGGCTCCATTATAGCAGAATATAATGCAGACAACAGGGTCGCTGTTTGCACGGTGTTGATGTTTGGGTAAATCTCTGCGCTATTGTATGTGTGGGAAATGTGTTTGTGCCTATGTGTTTCTCCACAGGAGCTCCAGTTAGAAGGACTCATTTAGTGCCCTCATAAATCAGTTGCGCCGTTAAACTGCAACAGGGGCTGTAAATGCTTGTTTAGCACTTGGGAGCCAGGAGGAGCCCACAAAAAAATCAACAACTGCACCAAAATGAGGGCAAATGGCTTGGGCTGTGATTATATTTCCAGATGCACGGGGGTCTCATGTGTCTGTTGTTATTTATAAGAAATGCTGCTTTGTGGTGTTTTGCCTCGTTCCTTTATCATTGGAAAAACACTTTTATTCAGCCCCCCTCCTTGTTTTTAATTGGCTAATGGAATTAATATAAAAGCTTTACTGATCTCTTGTGAGTTGTGCCCTTCTGAGTGCTGCCTTTAGTGGCAGAAAGACCCCATTATTTATATGAAGTAGGACTGTTCAACCTATGGCCCTTCAGCTGTTGTTGATATCATTGTTACTTATAGCCATCATGTCTTACTGTTGCCATCATGTCTGTCACCATCCCGCCTTGCTGAGCCCATCTGACCCTACTATATATATTTTCTCCAACCTACGTCTGTTTCCTTGGCTACCCCACAGCAGTCACCCTGCTTGGTCCCCAAAAGGCAGCTTGGCCATACCAAAATCAGTGTGTTTGGGTGGAACAATAGATGCTACAGACCCAGCAGCAGCTTGGGTGGCAGGGATATAGAGAGATCCTATAGGATTATAACAACATGGGTCCACCAACATCCAACCATTTAGATCAGCAGATCCATAACTGTGAAGCTGGCCCCTCTGGGGGGCTCAGAGCAGACAAGGGAGGCTCAGCCTAAAGGCCACTTACGCTAAGAGGAGATACACCTGAAAGCCCAGCTTGCAGGTCAGTTAGGGTAGTATTTGAGGTGCATTTATAATTGTTCTTCTAGGTATTCTTGGTACTATGGATGAATGACTGATACACCAATATTGTACCCATTTTATGAGCTAAGATGGGCCCTGACCATCTTAGCTCAAGGGGACCCTGAGCAAAGCTTTAAGGGGACCCTGAGCAAAGGTTGGGCCTTCAAAGGGAACTTGAACTGAAACCTGGACTTGTTGGTCTAACATTCCCAGGCTCACTCCTGTGTACTATGTTGAATTCACGTCCAGCATTGGTCATACTTAGTAGAGAGGGTCAAATGCCTATGGCACAGGTGTAGTATTATTAATGCATTGACAATGCTCTCAGCCTTCATTGAGACAAGTATAAAACCAATGTTGGATGCAAGGTCAAGGCAACTTAAACACAATGCACCTTTATGCATATAAGTCAACACACTGCAACAAACAGCAGGACATCCACTTTACAGTAAGCATTTGTACATGTACTAGATAGAAATATCCAGTTATAAGAACAGAAGATGCTCTGAAGTGTTTACTGTCTTCTATTGTGCTGCAAAATGAATGCACGTTCCCAAGAGACTGAGTGGGATTGCCATTGTTTACACCCTGCTACTAAATGGGCTTTGACATATTTCATATGGCTTTGCTAACCCATTCATTTCCTATTCATGACCCTATACAATGTGGTACCGCATGGGATTCTGCATAATGTGGAAATTGGATTTTTATTCCTCTTCATGCAATAAATAGAGGGCAAAAGAAAGGGAAAAAAAACAATTCCTTTCAGATTTTTCCCCATTATGTCTTATAGTCAACATGATGCCAAGGCTGCTTTGCCTACTCCTTGCTGGTCACGCATACTGTGATATATGCTATTTTGTACTCTTTGACCTGAGCTTTTGGAATCAGAGAGGGCCCTTGGGGGAGGGCAAACCCATATATGAGAACAAAGGCTATATATTATTGTGCAAGAATAGTAAGATATTTTTTTATTAGATCCATCATGTGAAACCTGAGGTCCCCCAGAGTTGTAGTTTAAGAACAACAGTAGGGGCCACAGGTTGAGCACTAACACTGCCCTGAATCATTAAACCCCACTGCAAATCACTAAGGTTAAATATGAGGTGCTTGTTTCTTTCCCAAAAACTATTAAGAGAGGATCAAAAAAAATAAAATAAATAATAATAATCACGCCAGGTCTAATGAGCAATACCAGACCACCTTTATATGGTCAAGTAACTCTTTGGTGAAACCTTATGTATTACAACAGAGGGGAATATATATGTATAAAATACACAAGAGCCATGAATACGCTGTAAATTATATCCTTAAAAACTGTGCTCAGTGATGTCATCAGTTTAAATTGATGCGTAGTGATGTCACTTGTGTCAAGCAACTCACTGAAACTTGTATATTAGAAGTCACCTCTGAGTTTCATGACCTGTATAAAAGCAGTTAGTTCATGTCATGGAACTCCTCAGTGACTTATAATATCCTTATATTTTACAGGGGGGGGACTTTAATCACTACCTGTATGTAATAATTATGTCTTGCCATAACTGATACAGTAAAGGTGGCCATACACATGATGACGAGGTGGCCATACACGTGGCGAGGTAGCCAAGCGAGCGGATCTATCCCGATCTATGGGTGGGCGATATTGGGGAATTTAGGCTAATTTGGTTATTATTGGAATTATTATTGGAATTATAACGACTGTAATGGGGGCAGTCCGTTCGGGGACCACATCAACGAGCCGATGCAGTCTCCGATCCAACTGAATTTTTTAACCTGTCCGATCGATATCTGGCCGATTTCACACCAGATATCGGTCAGGCAGGCCCGTCGTTGCTGTCCCTACAGGAAAAAAAGGCCCGTTGTTTGTGCCCCTACACAGGCCGATAAGCTGCCGAATCGCTCTAAGGGACTGATATCGGCAGCTACAATCGGCCCGTGTATGGCCGCCACCTTAATAGTCTCTAAAAATGCCCACAAATGTTAAGATCACAAGAATGAATCTTTTCCTGATTTGGTCATCACAGTGGGCCAAATCGGGATCCACCCAGGCCAATGTTCGGGTCTTTATGGGGCTATCGGGAAAGGACTTCACGAGTGCCCGTATGTGGTCCTCGCCCAACATGATTTTCAAACCTGCCTTTTTCATATCTAGCACAACTTCCCAAGGACCCCATACATGCCAAGTCAGCAGTTTTTACTGGCCTGTGTATGATTAACTTCTGAACAGAATTGTGTTAAACAGGCAAATCATGGTTGTGCTGATACCTGTGGAACTGACTGGCTTGCTTGAAAGGAAAGACCTGAATTCCTGAGGCATCACAATGCGAAGGTCTCCATTCCTCCACAGATCTGCTCTTCTCATCTGCGGAACAAATACATATGTAAAAGATGTTTGGGTGTGCGGCTCCTTCATTGTGTCCTTTCCTCCCACCTGACACTCTTGGCACACCAGGGGCCTTATTAATTCCTCCCATCCCAGGAAAAGTGAGGGCTTTTAGATGCAAACGGCATGTGTTCGCTGACTGTGATACCTTGTAATTAGCCGTCTGTATCCCCTCATGGAATGGCTGCCCCAAAGCCTTCTACCTGCTCCCCAAGCAGCAGGACTTCCCTGCACAAGTGTCCTCTCATTGCCACAGAGATAGTGAGTGCCAGGAGTGTCCATAAAGAAAGAAAATAAAGTGCCTTGACATAGATAAGGAAGAGCTGGGATATGTTTAGAAAACCTGTGACCGGCATCTGACCCTCTCTTCCTCACCCTCCTAACAGTGGAGGGGAACAGCTGGGGGTCAGAGGGGTCAAGCGGCTGCTAGCAGCCTTCCTCAAAAATAATTTCTCCTGCCAGAAAGTATCAAAGTGCTGGGCACCGTGACCCTGGGCACCGGGCGAGTGAATAGCTGCAGTGTTTGCGCCACAGCGGAGGTCAGCTGAGGTTAATATACTCTTCCCATGTGGGCTGCAAATGTTCATTAAGTGCTTAAACAACTGAGGAAAAATATATATATATTTGTGGTCAGGTTAGAAGTTGCTGCTTTGAATTAGGCCTTACACCCTCTATCTAAGAGCTTCCTAGAACACATGATTTCCTGTGAGGAGAGGTCACCATTTTGCTAGAAGAAGTGTTACATAAAATTAGCCACTGAGGTCAAATATGTCGCTGTGACTTCTTTGACAGTTCCCCTGGCAAGGGGGTGACGCTTGCCCATGCAGCAATAACTTCCTGCAGAGCATTCCCTCAACTACTCATACAGGAAATACAAGTGTTTTTTCCCACAATTTGACTTTAAGTTCAACAGCCTGATATACAAATTCATCATAAGGTGGCCACACATGGGCAGAGTTAAGCTTCTGATTTGGATGCTTTAGACCGATTCCGCAGCTTATCTGCCCCTGTATGGGGACCCCTGATAGGCCTACGTGACTGATATCTGGCATAAAATTGGGCAGATGTTGATCAGGCAGGTTTGATCTTCCCTTTGGATCAAGGAGAACATCAGCTCAGTGATATAGTCCTTGCTCCGATGGGTCCTCAATTCAATCGTTTGGCCTGAGGGCCATACTAACAGATCACTTCAATATTGCCCACCTTAGGTGGGCATATGCAGGGTTGGACTGGGGGGTGTGGGGCCCACCCCTCCAAGGTACGCCTCCCCTGATTGCGCGTTTCTGAATGCATCAGGGGAGCACATCGGCGGCAAGAGAAGCACCAACAGCGTCGGGTCTGGGCCGCCGGGGCCCACCGGCTATTTTCCCAGTGTCCCGGCGGCCCAGTCCATGGGCATATGGGTGGAAAGAGCTGCTCGTTTGGCAACCTCTCCAAATGAGTGGATCTTATAGTGTATAGCTAACTTAAGACCACTGGTTGTCAAAATGTGAGCTTGGCCACCGAAGGGCATTAGGGCCAATGACTTGCCGAAAGCCACCTAGGGTGAGATTTGGTGAGAATGCCTACTTGCATGGGGGGTTTGGAACATTTATTTGATGCCCTGGATATTTATGGCACTATGGCTAAATGGCTAACACAGCTATGCTTTCATATGTCTGTAATATTATTATGGGCTAACAAAGGCCCTAGCTAATAAACTGGAGTGTAAAATACTATAGGCAGGGTGTAAGGGTTGAGATGAAAATTCCTCCTGATTCGTATCATCCAGAATACAATGTTGTTATATTGTTAAAAATGATGAAAGGCGTTACATATTCATCAGGTTCAAGCCTCTTTATTCTCCAGATGGTCAAACATGATGAATCTGTGATATTTTTCATCAAGTGCCCATCATTTAACAAGTAGTCGTGTTTAATAAATGCCTGCTGGAATTTCTACTATAGCTGGAATAAGCTCGCTGGATCAATCACCTGGAAAATCACCAGCACCTTTAATAAATGCAAGTTGCACTGATTTAATTTAAAGGCAAGTGCCCCCAACCTGATTTCACATGATCTGGTAACCCTAATTTGCTAAGCAATATACCTACACAATAGTATTTTCCAAAAATGACCTCCCTTTGTGCTTTGTAGCTTATTTCTCCAGGCAGGTTTGGGATATTTATGAACTGTTTGCCACTGTCCATGTCAGCTTATCCCAAGGGTGACCTGTTTTATGTACAGGACATGTCCAATCAAAGGGAGATCTGTGCTCTGTTTCGTGATACTTGCCCCTTTTTCACTGACTAATTAAACTTCAGATCATGTGACCAACATCTGGGAGGATTTATTAACCAACGTAGCTGAAAACTGAAGCTACATATTTAAGGTCGCAATTGAACTGTCGATGTTTCCATTGGAATTATTTCATTTTATTACCCTTGGTTTATATTCTGATGGCTGACCAGATGGTCTGAGAGTGGTGGAAAGTAAAATATCATGGTTATTGACATAGTGTAGAGGTGCCCATACACGTGAAGATCCGCTCGCTTGGCGAGGTCGCCAAGCGAGCAGATCTTCTCCATAAATCCCCACCTACGGGTGGGCAATATTGGGTGAATTTAAGCTAATTCGGATTAGAGCGCCGGAATAGGCGCAGTCGGTTTCGGGGACCGCATGAACGACCCAATTCGGTCCCCGATCCGACTAACTTTTTAAACCCGCCCAATCGATATCTGCCCGATTTGAGGCCAGATGTCAGTCGGGCATGCCCGTCGTTTGTGCCCCTATACGGCCGATTAGCTGCCAAATCTGTCTAAGGGACCGATATCAGCAGCTACAATCGGCCCGTGTATGGCCACCTTAGGGCAATAAGCTGTTACAATAGCAAAATGGCACCCTAAAGGTGGCCATACACGGGCCGATTGTAGCTGCACAAACGACCAGCCTGCCCGACTGACATCTGGCCTGAAATCGGGCAGATATCGATCAGGGCAGGTTAAAAAATTTAGTCGGATCGGGGACCGCATCGGCTCGTTGAAGCGGTCCCCGAACTGACTGCACCTATTTCGGCATTCTAATTCAATTGTTTGGCCCCAGGGCCAAGCGACTGAATTAGCCTAAATTCTCCCGATATTGGCCACCCGTAGGTGGGGATATCAGGAGAAGACGTGGCCAAGCGAACGGATCTTCATGTGTATGCCCACCTTAACACAACTCAAGTATTTAAACTAATCTGAAGAATATATTAAAATTGCCACACTGACCTATGGCCCCCATGGGGTTCCAGCTTGGCTGATGACCCCCATACATGCACAGATGTATCAGTCCAAATTTCCCAATATTGGAGTATAAACAATGACATTTGTCCTCACAAATTATATTATATTAAAAAAAACCCACTGATTTCTGGGTTTGAGTTGAGTCAGCTTCCTGCAGTATAGACTTCTATTATACAAGATAAGTAATTAGGCTAAACAAGAAGGTTTGGAAGCTGCCTGGTGTCCTAACTGTTCCTCCTCTGATATGCTAAGTGAGGTCACCTTGTTAGAGATATGAGTGCAGTGAAAAGAGTCTCTAAAGAGACTTGTTAGCAGTCTCTCTGCATGAAGGGAAAGTGTCTGTACTTGAGATTCTGCCACTTCTCCCTGCATGGCTGTCTACTACCTAAAGCTCAACCTCCCCACAATAGAATATGTTGCATTTTCACCACCGCCATCTCCTCGCTGACATTTTTTTATGTGTAGAAAAGGTGTATTCATATGTTAGAACCGATGTCTCTTTTATAGCAGTACTGTTAAACATGATGTTCCGTCTGATTGCCGTATTCTTACTAGGATTGTTTTGTCATTCTGCCAATGATATCCCCCAAGGCAGCTTTATTACAAGCAACAGTGAGGTCTGATCTTCCCCTAATAATCCTTTGACAGCGGGAGACAATGAGCCTCTATGAGGATGGCTCTGCTAAGAAATAATCAGACTCCTGTTTTTAGAGCAAAAAGCAGTCATACAATTACTAAACTGAGCTCTGCCTAATAAAGATAAACAGAAGAGTATATGATAACATACCTGAACAGAATAATGCAGAAATGTGTCTATGTAAACAAATATTGTCGATAAAATTCCTTATAAAAGGTGTTTAGTGATCAATTATAATTGGTGCTTTCCTGTATAACTCAGCCTGCGGCATTGTGCCTTTATATGAAAACCCCTTAGTGACCTCTAATATCCTTATCATTTACAGTAGGGGGTACATTATCCCTTATAAAACATGAGTGATACTCAGAGTTCCCTGTATAACTCAGCCTGTAGCCTTGTGCCTTTATATGGGCACAGAACCCCTCAGTGACTGCTAATATCCTTATCATTTACAGTAGGGGGTACATTATCCCTTATAATACATGAGTGATACTCAGAGTTCCCTGTATAACTCAGCCTGCAGCCTTGTGCCTTTATATGGGCACAGAACCCCTCAGTGACTTCTAATATCCTTATCATTTACAGTAGGGGGTACATTATCCCTTATAATACATGAGTGATACTCAGAGTTCCCTGTATAACTCAGCCTGCAACCTTGTGCCTTTATATGGGCACAGAACCCCTCAGTGACTGCTAATATCCTTATCATTTACAGTAGGGGGTACATTATCCCTTATAATACATGAGTGATACTCAGAGTTCCCTGTATAACTCAGCCTGCAGCCTTGTGCCTTTATATGGGCACAGAACCCCTCAGTGACTGCTAATATCCTTATACTTTACAGTAGGGGATATATTATCTCTTTAATTGTGCCCTTTTTATTTTCTTTCATCATAACAAGGAACCAATGCACGTAAAAACAGCTCCATGATTGTTAGAGAATCCTGGGGGTGCAGGCACTATCGCTGTTACAAAGTGCATTTGTAGGTACGTGAGCATATGTGTGCTTTTTACAAGAAGTTTCTCTTTTGTAGATCTCTTATCTCTCCATCTCCAAAGAAGCCAACTCTGTGATTCCTAAGTGAGCTATTAAACAGAAATGTGTTCAGGCTTTGTGGCCCCAACGCTTGACCTGTTTAACTTGATTTTTATGACTCTGAAGCCAAATCAGCCATAATTGGCTGACTCACACAGCCCTGGGGTCTCTGAGAGAGATCAGAGGCAGGAGCCTTCTCTTTAGTCTCTACGCTGATCGACCATACAGCAGCTTACTGGGCCCCGGACAGGCAATTAAGTGAAGGGATAGCCAGGCCTTCATTTTGCCTCTTCGCCCTCATAATGAACGGCAGCCAAACAATGAGAAAGGCGACAATGCGCACAAAGTATTGTCTCAGGGATTAGAGAAAATGGACTTTAAAATATCATTAAACAGCAGATAATTAAGGAAACTCTGGTTGGTAGGGTTTTATTTTCTATCTGACACAGTAATAATTGGGGTTTTATGCTCAGTTAAACCCTGTATTTGTTAGGACTTTTGTTTTATAACCACAGTAGAATGCAGAATTCTGTTTTGTCTCAAAGAAATGTTCATTATGTTTTGGTGTTCTCCTCCAAGATTATATACAATATAGATTAATTTTCCCCCTAGAATTCCAGTGAAACTTATATGGTTTCCTTTAGGGATTTCTTACCAAGTATCCCTGGAGCCATTGCCCAAGTATTGGTTGGCCAAAACTAGGCGAAAAACTTCTCAAAGACTCCTTTGTTGAGTATTTAATCATTCTAAATAAGATTCCATAGACACCATCAAGTCTTTGATGATGAACCATCCCTCCTATTTCATCATGCTGGATTTATGAACACGTCCATTCCCTAAATTTATACGGTCCGAAATACTGTTTTCTATCCAAGCGGCTGATCTACTGAGACTATAAATTTCAGTGTTTTGTTTCAGTTTCTTAGATAAATGTTTAATAAGCAGACTGAGTAATGTTTCTCCTCTTTCAAGAATGGAGGTTTCAGAAATATATGAGGTTCCTGAAAATATTTATAGCGCAGCAGCTGACTCTGAAGGACCGTGAATAGTTCATTCATCTCGAGCGTCCTTAACATTTAGATGATCATCATATGTTACTGAAGGAGCCAATTAAGTTCCTATAGATGTTGTCGCTCCATGTTATCAAATACTGCCATTGGTTGGTTCACCAATGACAATAAACTTGTGGTGTGATGTAGATGTGATGTAGTAACCTAGAACAAGTGGAATAACCTGTAGCAACTAGCATGTGGTGTGATGTAGGTACGATGTAGTAACTTAGACCAAGGTTGTCCAAGTGGAATAATCTGTAGCAACTAGACAGCAGTTTTCTTTTATTGGTCTGCTACGGTTAGAATGATTAAAAAGGAAGCATATGATTGGTTCCTACAGGTTACATTTCCAACGTAATAACATAATACATGGTGTATGTACCCAAACTACTTCAGTAGAAAGCACTTTGGGACATGGAGGGAGACACTTTCCTGCTATTTGGACTGCTCGCTTTACCATGGGAGGGCAAATATTTTTAACTTTTCTACTGTTAGGCAGCCTGTTGCCTGTGTATAGGTCAAATTATGACCTATCCAACATATATATGATTACCCCATGGTAAGATCTCAATCAAGAATGCACTCCTTACCCAACATGTCTGTATACAACAACCCCAAGAGCTGATACTTGGCTAAAGGACAAAAGAATTGGATGACTCCAATAGTCATTACCACTTGGTGACCGAATCTGACAAAGGTAATTTGATGACTTCTCCAAAAGAGTAGATCCTCCCATGTATGGCAACATTTTATTGGGGGAAATGCTCTCAAATTACAGTTCCTAAAGCCAAGACTCTGGGAGAGTGAGTTGGGGCACGATGGTTGTGGTTCAGACCACTTTCTTGCACTAAATTAGTCTCAGGACAATCACTTTATGGTTGCCAGGGGGCAATGACCCTTTGCCATAACATCAGTAAATTGCCTGGGTAGGGATAGAAGATAGGGAGGAGGGAAAAAACACATAAATCAGGTATGTGCATCCTGGGGCCTTCCCCAATGTCCAGTGTAAGCTATGGTTTACTATGCAGTTTAATTAAAGGGTATTTGTAAGCACTATGGGGGTAAAGGGATCAACTCTGCAAAGTTTGTACCCAGCTTAGTAGCCTATAGCAACCAATCAGATGTTTGCATTTGAATAGGTCACAAATATATGCTACTTACTGTGGGTTTTTATAATGCTGGCACAAACATTCTGAGTCCTAATACTATTATCAATAATGTTTCATTAGCGACACATTAAAACAGATATAAATATATAATACAGGTATGGGATCCGTTATCCGGAAACCCGTTATCCAGAAAGATCCGAATTACGGAAAGCCTGTCTCCCATAGACTCCATTTTAATCAAATAATTGAGATTTTTAAAATTGATTTCCTTTTTCTCTGTAATAATAAAACAGTACCTGTACTTGATCCCAACTAAGATATAATTACCCCTTATTGGGGGCAGAACAGCCCTATTGGGTTTATTTAATGGTTAAATGATTCCCTTTTCTCTGTAATAATAAAACAGTACCTGTACTTGATCCCAACTAAGATATAATTACCCCTTATTGGGGCAGAACAGCCCTATTGGGTTTATTTAATGGTTAAATGATTCCCTTTTCTCTGTAATAATAAAACAGTACCTGTACTTGATCCCAACTAAGATATAATTACCCCTTATTGGGGGCAGAACAGCCCTATTGGGTTTATTTCATGGTTAAATGATTCCCTTTTCTCTGTAATAATAAAACAGTACCTGTACTTGATCCCAACTAAGATATAATTAATCCTTGTTGAATGCAAAATAATCCTATTGGGTTTGATTAATGTTTTATTGATTTTTTAGTAGACTTAAGATATGGAGATCCAAATTACGCAAAGACCCCTTATCCGGAATACCCTTGGTCCTGAGCATTCTGGATAACAGGTCCTATATCTGTATATGTAGTTATATCCAAGATTAAGTGTTTATGATTAACAGACACTGGAAGAAGATTTCTGCCCCACAGAGCTTATAATCTAATCCTATCTCTTCATAACCAAAAGACGTTATGTGACTTTACTTTCCTTTTGCATTAAGAACCTGCCATTAAAGGGGAATTTCTTGTCACCTTACAAAAAGGCAACTTGCATTTTGCAAATTAGAAAGTGTGACCTGAGAGGAGTCAGATAAGGGTGCCAGATAAGGGTGCCAGGCAGGCAGCAGTGCTGCTGTCCATGTCGGTTCTGAAGGAATGCATTTTGGTTTGGGAATGTGAGGGGTGGGGGGGAGAGGTAGCGTGACCCAGCATGTCATGCAGAGGGCACAAAAGGTTACGACCTTTGCTTGGGGGGGGCGAGGAGGAACAAGGAATCCTGTTGTTTCACTTTTCACAAGCAGTGGCCCTGCTGCAGTGACTCAAATCATGTGCTGGGCTGGGGGAGCTGGGGGCAAAGGGGGGCCCCGCTATGCACAGGGGGCTGGAGTGCACTCATAAAAAATAGCCCTTATTGAATTGTTCCTGGCATTTGTCTGTGAGGAGAAACTGCTACTAACATATATGTTGGTGCTGTACATAAAATGGCCTATATTTGGGATCCCTTATCCGGAAACCCGATATCCACAAAGCGAGTCCATACATAGAAGTGTGCCACAGAACAAAATGAACTGTATTGGGCCATGGCAAGACTGGCAGCACAGTCTGCTTTGGGACCTGTTGGCCAACGTGGGAAGATTGTTAGACACATTTTAGGCTCCCGTTATCATAGGAGAAGAACAGTTAATATATATATATATACCACTGCAGGAGTGCCATATCTCCATCTTCTTTTTGTTTGAAGAAGGAATGGAAGGAGACGGCAACATGGTGCTCCTACATAAGTACCCTGAGATGGTTTAGGAGGGCTGGCCTGAGGTCACAGGTAAAGGAAAGCGCTTATGAGGACTGGGGGTGCGTTACATTTGTCTTCTTGGACCAGACCTCTGCATTGTTGGTAAAATGTTGGCAAAGAACAAGCCTGAAAAGTTCTTTTACTTTTGGCTCAGCAGTCACATGATCATCATACCCCTCTCATGAGGTCACTCCCCTGACCATTATATTGTAAAGGGATATTGCATAAAGCACAGGGCTATTCAAAAGAGAATAAACCAGTGGCTTCTATAGGGAAGACACCTTAGCAGAACCAATGGGAAATCCCTGCAAAAATGTTATTGTTCTTATGCTTTATATATTTTGAATACAATGTAGTAGCACTGAGATTTCATGTTATGGAGGTATCGGAAGTACATTGATGAATGTATGGGCTTTACCAACAAGTAATCATCTTGCTCTAGAATTAAACTCAACGAGGTAAGGGTGCAGCCCATTTAACATAATGTACTGCTAATGACCTGTTGTTGCTTGTTTGTGGCCTTTTCACTTTCCTATGCACTCAGGAGAATCCACATAGAACCAGTTTATCTTATCTAGATTGCTGTTTTTTTGCTGTTCTTTTGGGCTGACTTCAATCTCCGCAAAGAAGTTCCTGAAATCAGCAGCCGTCACTAGTGTGTGTTGTCCCCATTGATGACACATTAACAATCCTCCTGTTTCTCTTCTGCATCCAGTGTTCCATTGTCCACAACTGTTGAGTGTAATGCTGGGATCCACTGGTTTGGCACAGGCACCAAATGGGCAGAACTGGCCACCCATTCACTGGGAAAAAATCACACTAAACTGAATGTTGGCTTGTGGGCCAACAATCAGATCATGCTTAGGGCCAATGGAGACCTGTCAAATGAGGACTTTATCAACAAGCTTTTATGGTCCTTGCCTGGGGGCATTTTCAAACCTACCCAACATATACTGAATCTGGATAATTCTTAAGGTGCTCATACACCTTCAGATCATCGCCAAGCAAGTGGATCTTCTCCCGATATCCCTCAACTACAGGTGGGCATTATTGGGAGAATCCAGGCTAATTCAATCGTTTGGCCCTGGGGACCAAAGTCGGTCCGGGACCGCATTAACGAGCTGATGCTGCACCCGATCCAACTAGATTTTTTAACCTGCCCGATCGATATCTGGCCGATTTCAGGCCAGATAACGGTCGGGCAGGCCCGTCGGTAGTGCCCATACAGGGGCTGATTAGCTGCCAAATCGGTCTAAGGGACTGATATTGGCAGCTAGAATCGGCCCGTGTATGGGGACCTTTAAGCAGTCTGTTGGAAGACCTCCCTATACATTGTCCAATAAGCTAAAAACTTGTGTGGAGGGGCTTATTTGGCAGCTTGTATATGGCCAGCTCTTTCATCCTACCCCTTGTCTTTTATATTTTATATTTGTACAACTCAATATTCACGAAAGCTCTAAAAAGCAATATTTTTATATACCCAATAAGTCATGGGGGGCCCTGATGCCCTGCTTGTACTGGGCGTGAAAGTGCCAATTGCCAGTTTCTGATGACCATGTAATTGGACAGATGTAATGGAGAGAAGTTGGGAAACCTAGAAATAGCACCAAGGTTCCACCTCTCCAACTAGTCATTGTAACTGAACATAAAGGCAGGTTAATTGGCTCCTGCTAAAACTGACCATAGTGTGACCCTGGGGACCTTAGATTGTAAGCTTCACCGGGGCAGAACTAATGTGAATGATGTACAATCTTTACAAAGCTGTGGAATGTGTCGACACTATATAAATAAAGAATATAAAAGAGAGAGACAGAAAACCATCCAATGGTTTTGATGTTGGTGGCTATGTTCATAGAAGAACTAGCCAAGGCCACAGCCTATTTTGATAAAATTTCCCTGGGTTAGTGGACCCTTGAACCTGACTGGGAATTTCTTGAAAACACAATTTCCTATAGTAACCAGGCACTGATATCACTGTACATTCTTCCATACAGCACAATTATTATCATAGCAGTCAGAAAGCATTGAATAGGGTCACCAGAATAATACTGCACTCATGAAGCAAGCAGAAAAATATTTCCACATTATTAGTAGCTTTTACCTTGCTCCCCCATTCTCTGTTCTTCCTATGCATTCTGGGACAGCATTGTGTTCGGGGACAATACCTTCTCATTTATATAGTTATGGAGAATAATGAGAATGGTAAGTTTAGCAACCTATGTGGAATGCCATTGAAGAGGCAAACAATATGGCTGCTCATGATTACATTCAGGTATGTGGGAAGGAATGTTCTGTTGGCAATATACTTTATTGATTTCAGAATGTTATAGAATGTGTTTTAACAGCCCTTTGAGTCACACATTCACACAATATTCACCTGCTAGCCGTGACACCTTGGGCAATGAGTCTATAGAGATACATAGCCCATCTCTCCGCTAGGGAGACAATATGGTAGTCCTCCAGGATTCTGTTGCTTGTATGACTTCTTCCTAATAAAGGGGGAAATTCACAGTTAAAAAGTAGGTTACAAACTGACCTTTTAAGTTGGTCTTCCATTTTTTTTTACTTTGTATGGATTTAAATTATGATTCAAATCATAAATGATTCCCTCATAAATGTTTGTTATTATTTCTTAATGTAACCAAGGTTTTCTTAGTGAAACGCCCTTGAGGCGTAACTTTGTGTTCTAGTAGTCATTTTAATTCACAAAGTGGCTGTTTAAAGAAAAATGGTCTGTTTCCTTGTCACCCAGAGGTTAATTGTAAGGTAGAAATATTGCACTGTCCTGCGTCACAGAGCTGGTTTTGTCAGTGCTCCTGTTGACCCCTGAGGATGGGCCCAACCCCCTCCAGTTTTGTTTATTTTGGCAATTTTCTATCAGTTGCAAAAGTCAACAGATCCTTCAGACACCCTTCTCTTCTCACCAACCACTGGCCCTACAGTATGCCCCTGTCTAGTCTGTACCATTGAACACTAAGGGAATTGGGAGCCTCATGGGAATAATCACCGTACAAACCTTACTTTTACTTGCACAGCAGCAGTACCAGGTATAAAGGAAAGGGACTGTGGCTGTGGGATAGCAGGTATAGTAGGGAGAGATGGTGCCTATAGTAGCAGTGGGGGGATAATAGCCTCTGGGAAGGGACTGGGGCTGTGGGATAGCAGGTATAGTAGGGAGAGATGGTGCCTATAGTAGCAGTGGGGGGATAATAGCCTCTGGGAAGGGACTGGGGCTGAGGGATAGCAGGTATAGTAGGGAGAGATGGTGCCTATAGTAGCAGTGGGGGGATAATTGCCTCTGGGAAGGGACTGGGGCTGTGGGATAGCAGGTATAGTAGGGAGA
Organism: Xenopus tropicalis; assembly: GCF_000004195.4. Taxonomy (NCBI): domain Eukaryota; kingdom Metazoa; phylum Chordata; class Amphibia; order Anura; family Pipidae; genus Xenopus; species Xenopus tropicalis. The sequence continues at coordinate 128,718,358 of NC_030684.2, read as the reverse complement.
GATGGTGCCTATAGTAGCAGTGGGGGGATAATAGCCTCTGGGAAGGGACTGGGGCTGTGGGATAGCAGGTATAGTAGGGAGAGATAGTGCCTATAGTAGCAGTGGGGGGATAATAGCCTCTGGGAAGGGACTGGGGCTGTGGGATAGCAGGTATAGTAGGGAGCGATGGTGCCTATAGTAGCAGTGGGGGGATAATAGCCTCTGGGAAGGGACTGGGGCTGTGGGATAGCAGGTATAGTAGGGAGAGATGGTGCCTATAGTCTGGCCGCACCCTTTACAATGAAAACATTGCTTTCCATTTATTATGCTGAATGTATATCTTTGCATGTTATCTATGCAAGTCCAATTTAGCTTCTGGGTTTCTCATATTCAATACCCCTACTCCGTGTCCTTAACTTGGGTCACACAATATTTAATGCACATATGGCGCAGTTTCCTTGTAGTCCAGAGCTCTGAGCCCCAGATAAACAACAGAAGAAGGGGAAGGCAAGCTGGCAGAACCCAGAGGATAAGCTTAGCTGCCCAGCAAAGAGAAGTTCATTAATAGCTCTCGTTGGCCTTCAACCCTCATCTGTGTTGTGCTTTCTCATTCATTCCCAACTTTATTTTCTTTGTAGCCAGGGGGGCTCTTGAACACATTACAAAACAAAAAAAAAACTTTCAGAGTGAATCATATCTGCAAAACTTTGGAGTGTATTGGCAAAGCTTTACCAACGTTTTGGCACCAATCCATCCAGTAGGGCCTAAGGGATGGATATCCAGAACGGTGTTCTTTAAAACTGGCAGGTAAGCTTGAACGTTACAGTCTAAAAGGAGGGACTGGGGTGGCACAAAATCTTGGCAACCAGACTGTAGCATCTGGACCGAGCTGTTTTAGGCTGATAATTTGGATGACGATGATCTGTTTTCTTTCTCAATTAGCATTCCAAAATCCGCTGTGCGCTGCGCGTGTAGGCAGGGGAACAGGCAAAGGTGAGCCGGGGAGAGAAAAACAGTGAGGCGGATTTGTTTCTGATCTGCCAATCTCTGAACACACTGGGAGTCTGATAGCATTATCTGCTTGCATTCATTTCAGATGGAGGGAAAAAAACATTGTCCGTCCCTTAACAAAAGTGCCTTATTCATTATGTATATATTCATGTAACTGTACTTGCAGAAACTTTTTTTCCTTTACAGAGGTGCGACCCTTTAAAGGGCAAATAACCCAAAGAAGATTGATTGGCAACAACATACTATTTAATAATATACAGTACTTGTTTATTGCTTTTTTAATTGAAGTGTGCTTATCTGATATTTAATCATAAACATCTTGGATTTGTTAAGCTGGCCATTTATGGGCCTATATTTCCTGCCGCCTTAGTTACACTTGAACAAATGAGCAGCTTATTGGGTCATGCAAAGGGTCATAATGAAAGTCTCCTGGACTGGTATCTGGTTGGAGCTTGGCCACGTATGGTTGGACAATAACATGGATATGTTACGTTCCCAATGGGTCTACACAGGCTCTTAATGTCTTTAAATGGCTAATATGTTAGACACCCTTCAGTAACATAGTAACATAGTAAGCTGGGTTGAAAAAATACATAAGTCCATCAAGTTCAACCATAATGCCTATATATAACCTGCCTAACTACTAGTTGATCCAGAGGAAGGCAAAAAACCCCATCTGAAGCCTCTCTATTTTGCTGCAGAGGGGAAAAAATTCCTTCCTGACTCCAAGATGGCAATCGGACCAGTCCCTGGATCCTTTAAACAGAAGTAATTGTAGTCACTATCCTTAAACTCTGGGGTCCACTTCACTGAATATTCAGGGAATAATACTTGCAGAATCCCACCATCACCTTATGAATGGTCCAAGGTCCTTGCTGTTGTCCTGGACTACACACATGCACATTGAATAAGCTTAATCCCAATAGACACAAGGGATCATTTTTGGAAGATGGAGGCACGGTACTAGAAGAACTATGTACCAGGCTGGTGCAATCTTCAACAAAGAGAAGCACTAGGGTTTATTGATAAACATTGTAATCACTAGGAGGTATCTTACAAGTTGTCCCCATCCATGATTTACACTTTCCTTGTCCTTTTGTGATATGATCTTTGATAACGGGGTGCCAGATGATCAAATTAGCTGATTTTCCGCAACACCACTTTGGTGGCTAAAGCAAGCGACAATCCAATCACTTGGTAACCTCACCAAACTGGAGTGTGTGGCTGACTCCTTCTGACCAATAGGTCTTAGAGCCGTTGGTTTCTATAGAACTTTAGATAAAAAAAAATATCTTGACCAAGGTTTAAACAAACAGTGGAGGGCCTTCCATGACTTCCTTAGCATTTTTTGGAAGAGGCTTACAGATAAAATTATTTTTACACACCCATCGAGGACATCTAGTCTTCCTGCATGGCCAGGGCCCCATTATTCTTTAACTCTAGTGCTTGTCAAGACTGTGTTTGTCTTTTCGAACCCATGGGATGTCACTTGGGGCAATGGATAGAATTGTTATCTAAGAAGAACACAACAGAAATAGGAAGAATATTTAATTTCTACCCCCTACTAAAGTCTCATCAAGCCCATTAAACTGGTGGCCTGATATGACAATATGGGAAAAGAAGCACTTTACTACATTACAAAGAAGGGCAATTTGGTTGACTCTGTCCTCAACCATGAAATACTTATCTACAGAATTCCCAAGTCGCTTAGCCAGCGATTTCCTTATAACTTTAGATGGCCAGTGGTCATGAGTGGCTGCTCTTGGAGTCTCCTATAGCTCATGACATGAAGAAACCTGACACTTTGAGAAGTGTCAGTTAGCTGCAACTGATCTAAGTATTTTTTTTTTTTTGTTTTTTTCTTTTACAGAACCCAATGAAACATTGATAGTTTGGGGGGGTTTCCATGCTCTGAATGGGAAAAGCACATTCCCAGCTATGCTCTGTTAAACAAACACTTGGTGCCATAACTCCATTAATGCCGCTGTTTCACACAATTGCCAAATGGTGGCTGTGGGTGTCAAGGCAGGTTGTAAATTAAAGAGCCCTTCCATTCTTGTCTGGGCCTGACCCTGGCTTGACACAAGTCACCTCCCGTTCCTTTAAAAAAAAAAGGCAGCAGTTGCTGCTGTCACTTTCTGTCCCATCCCAAGTCAAATATAGTGCTGGCAAATTGTATTTTTTTTATTGGGTCTTTGTTATTTGTCTGGCCACACGAGCTGGGAGTTCGCTGGCTCATAGTGGGGCCTACGTTCTTCCGCCCTGTAAAATATGGCGAGGAATAGGGGATTCATCATCGCCTCCGTCTCTGTGTCTGACAGCTGGGGCGAGAACAGGATTTTATCATTTTTTAGGGCAGTTCACTAAAAGGGTAGCCCATCCCTCAACCAACCATTCGCAGCAGCAAACTATTTAACCCTGACTTCTATGGACTTACTCAGTCCCTCTAGAATCCTCATTTCTTCCTTAGTTTGACCAAGAGATCAAATTATAGGGGAAAGAAATCCAAAAATAAAATTTCACCTGATGAAAGAAAATGTAATTCTAATGTATGTATGTATAACTTTATTTATAAAGCGCCACAAGGGTATGCAGTGCTGTACAGTCTTACAGTATACACAATTACAAGTTTTATAATAAATACAATAAATAAGGATAAATACACAGGGAGTAAGTGCCACGTGGTATGAGACACAGTAGGAAGGAGGTCCCTGCCCCATAGAGCTTACAATCTAATCCACTTTCCATTATACATTCATTTTAAAAAAAAAAAAAAACCCTAGTGGTTTTACATTTATTTGTAAATAGAATTGCAGTTGAAAACAGCTGCAACAGAGATGCAAAGCCAATGCGGTAATAATACGAGTGAGATAAAATGGAATAACAGGCATTGCATTGTGTGTAATTATGTACAAAACTGATGTCTACTCTCTTTTTGCATCATCACCCAAAATTGCTTGACCTGAATTTGTTTGACACTTATTATTATTAAAGGGGAAAATGTGTTAAAGAGCCCCACACAACACAGAAACCACTAATATACCTATCACTGTAATCTGTTCCTTCAAAAAGCATGAATAAATACCATTTTTATATGCTGAAATCCAGCTGAAAAACAGTTCTTCTCTTTCTGCATCATTTGAAATCCTGGCAGGGGAGGAGAGACTAAAACACTGATGTTACAAATTGTAACAACTTCTGCACAGCTTACAGACAGCATGCAGGAACTACATAACCCACAATGCATTGCACTGCAATGTTCCTTTCCTTATTGGCATCAGTTGTGCAGGGAATTGTGGGATTTGGAGGCTGAAGGCAGGCTGAGGACAGGCGACTACTGTTACATTTTAGTTGAGTCTCAAAGTAGCCAGCCAGATCAGCAGGGGAACAGGGGGCGGGGCTTAGGGAACTGTTCCAAACCATATTATTACATAAAAAATCATAAAAAGGCTGCATATTTTTTAACTGATGTACTGTATACTGCAAAGTTCCTTGAAATTATGTTTACTTTTCATAAAGCTTAAGTTTGGGTGGCATCCCCCTTTAATGGGTAACACTAAGGCAGAAGGAATTCATAGTCTGGGGCAGTGGTTTTCAATCTTTGGGGCTGCCCAACATGGGACATCTTGGATTAGTGGCCTGAAGGCCACGTAGGGTGACAATTGGGAAGAATGGCAATTTGCTCTACGAGATACACCTAAAAGGTCAGATAGGGTAAGATTTGGAATGAATATTGGGATAGATATTTTTGAAACTGATACACTTATATTTTCCTAGTTCTGTACTCACTTCATAAACTAAGGCAGGACCTAAGTCTGGCTAAAGGTTGGATCTTCATGGGGTTTAAACCTAAAAAGGTTTAAGAACCACTGCTTTGTCTTACAGGCTTATCATTGTTCCCCCTTAATGTTGATAGAGCTACTTGGAACAATAATGCAGATGGAGCTTGCAGTATCACAAGAAGGACATTTTCTAAGATATCCTCAAATACCGGGAGGTCTTCCCTGAAACTCTTGTGTATTTGGCACTTCATGCACACACAGTGACATCTGCTCGGTATGCCAGACTCCCAGAGTGTTTGATATCGTGCCAGGGTGTAGTATTACTCCAATAATCCACAGAAGAAATGATTACTTGCCACTGGAAGATAAATAACATCGCTCTCCCTAATGGAAACTGCCTCGCACAAGGCAGCAAATGTGGCCCTGTTCACTCTTTATCAAGACTGGCTTACATTAGTTTGGCCAAGCCTGTACTTTCATTGTGACTTACCATTTACTACGGGGCCTTTTTGGCCATATGGATTATGGATAATAAAAGCATAGAATAAAAATACAGGTTGAAGTCCCTTGCCAACAATATAGGGCTCATTTATGAACACAAATTAACATGCTAGATAGATGTAAAGGTGAACACGCATTGGCACAAAGGCATTGAGTCAGTGCCTCCTCTGCCTACCCCTAGTTCTGGCTCTGTCTAATGCCATTATTGATGCTATGAACAGACTGAACCTGGTGCTAACGACAGGCTTCCATTAGTGGGTTGCATTCTTGGGCCAAATTTACATCAAGTAAATCAGATACTAATGCCGTCATTGCACTGTTATTGCAACTTGTGCATTGGTCAGAACTGAAGCTGTCTCAACTCCGGAAATGTGTGCTGCAACGTTCCCGTGCTTTACAAAAAGTGGGGGCTAATTTGCTACCAGAGACAGCCACACATGCCCTGGAATTCTAGAGAATAAAATGTACTTTGATTAAAAAACATGGTATATATAGATTGTAAGCTCTACGGGGCAGGGACCTGCATCCCCGTGTGTCTTTGACTCTTAACTTATTGCAACTGTATCTTGTATTTATTGTTATACTTTGTATTTATCTATTATTATCTTAATAACCCCCTGTTTGTATTAATGTATTCTACTGTACAGCGCTGCGTACATAAGTAGTGCTTTATAAATAAAGATATACATACATACATACAATTTACCAAATATTGCACTTTGTACATTGCATTTGCTGCAGAAATAAGCACTTTTATCTCAAAAACCAGTAGCCAAAAAAAAACCACAGATATATTAAGCAACTGCTACTGTTGGGTTGATATTTTTGAGTTGCAATAACAGTTGCCCTTGATGGGAAAAATAAAAAATACATGAATCCATATTTTCCCCTTAAATCCAGATTGTAAATCCAGATCTTTTTCCCCTCTCACAGCTCAAGCGCAACTTAGTAAAAAAAAAGTTTATAAATTAGAAACCTTTTAAAAATATGTCACTGCGCTCATAGCTTGACACCACAACAGTTGCTCAAATACAGCGACGTGAGAGGCCAGACTGATCCGTGTAAATCATTATTACAGGAATTTATTAATTGATTAACTATATGTGCCACTCCATAAGTCACTTAACACCCAGAGGCAGGTGCCATTCATCGCCAGCTTGCCAGGAGGTGAGGAGGTTAAAACACTTTTTCTCTAGTTTTTTTTTTTTTCCCTCCATAATTGTTGGAATGTTCTTTTTTTTTTTGTGGTGGAAACAAAATGTTGGAGCGGGATAATGGGATGAGAGTTGTGCCAGTCAAGCGTAGCGGCCTTTATCTACAGCTGTGTTTTTCTTCCCCTTATTTAGGAAGAATTAGAAATCCCAGCAACGGGGAGCATTGCATCTGCAGGGGGGTGGCACAGTTTTATGGAGACCCGCAAAACACAGGTGTGTGGATCCGTGGAATAAAGTTGGAATGACTGGCGAAAAGGCATGTAGAGCTGTGGATAAGTTGGGTGTATGAACATTCATAAATGTTGTTGCTGTTGGAGTTGGTCCCATCAACGTTTGGTCTTATAATGCTTTAAAAGGATATAGGTTAGTCCTATTCCTGTCCACAACAAAGCTAGTTATAATGCCAAACAATATACAACCTGCAACAAATTTAGGGTGCTTAGAGTTGCTTGATATGTTATAGGTACTAAGCTTGCCAGTACTTTCTGCTGCCGCCTATACCCATTACATACGGACAAACTGCTCACACATTGGGTTATTTCCCTTGACATTTAATGGGTTTCCCTGTTCCAATGTCTCCATGTTTATCAATTCCCAAAAGCCCAAAGTACATACAGCTGTATAGGTATAGGGAACAACATGCATATATATAAAATAATAGTCCAAAGGGTGCACTGGAACCAAGACAGCACTCCTAGGATTTAAAAAATTATGAAACAAAAATGTAAATACAAAAAGGGAAAGGTTTATTACTTGACGATTCGGTCTCACACAGAAACCTCCGGGATTCGGTGCATCCCTAATATATATATATATTCGGTTCGGGATTTGGGCCGAATCCAGCCTTTTTTGATGAATTTGGTTTCGGCCGAATCAGTGGTCCCGGGCGAACTGAATCCGAATCCTAATTAGCAAAAAGTAGCATGTGCTAATTAGCATTCGCAAAGGGTTAAATTTTAGGGGGAAAATTTTTTAACCCTTCCCGAATTAGTAGCATAGTAAGTTGGGTTGAAAAAAGACATACGTTCATCACGTTCAACCATAATATGTTAATAAGCATACGTTAATTAGGATTTGGATTCGGTTCGGGATTCAGAATCCGTCAGGGTCGGTTCGGGGGTTCGGCCAAACCCAAAAAAGTGGGTTCGGTGCATGTCTAATATATATATATACAGTCCACAAAATTTTCAGCACACCAAACCCGTAATATAAATCACCTGGGTGCTACCTCCATGTGTCTAATATATATATAAATATATATATAAATAATATACAGTTTGGTCATTTCCCTATGGGACCAAACTGTAAATTATATCCTTATGAATGGTGCTTAGTGATGTCATCAGTTATAAATCGGAGCTTAGTGATGTAATTTCTGTCACATGACTCACTAAAACTTGTATATTAGAATAAAAAAAAAGTTGTTGTAAAATATGAGGATATTAGAGGTCACGTCGGAGTTCCATGACCTGTGTATGTATATTTATATGGCCATGGAACTCATCGGTGACTTATAATATCCCTATATTTTACAATAGGGAGTACTTTATTCACTATATATATATATATATATATATATATATATATATACATTCGTTTTATGTATGCATATTTGAGTTTCTGTCAAGATATAGAATACCTTATGTAGATATTTCTGATTTCCTTCTCCAAGCAGTTTGCCTTTTTACTTCAACCTCTTGTAGTACTTGGAAATACGGAAAGTACTAAAAGACGTTAAACAGTAATTGTGGGGGAAAAAAATTTGTAAAGGCTTAATGTAATTTCCATCAGTTCTTGAAAAAAACCCCAAAGGGCCCTTTAAAGCGTCCCACAAAAATGATGTCATGCACACGTGGCTGCCATCTAAATTATTCCATGGCATTGTGTCTTCAGCTGGGGCCTGAAAATACACTTGTAAAGCATTACGGAGCTCTGGGATCATACTCATGCTGTTGTACTAAGCGCAGGGCATTACTAAGCCCCAGAAAATGCTCATGGGGTATTACACGAAACTTCCTCATGTAGTACAGGTATGGGATCCCGAATTATGGAAAGGCAATCTCCCATACACTCCATTATAAGCAAATGATTTTAATTTTATTATTTTATTATTCCCTTTTCTCTATAATAATAAAACAGTACCTGTACTTGATCCCAACTAAGATATAATTACCCCTTATTGGGGGCAGAACAGCCCTATTGGGTTTATTTCATGGTTAAATGATTCCCTTTTCTCTGTAATAATAAAACAGTACCTGTACTTGATCCCAACTAAGATATAATTACCCCTTATTAGGGGCAGAACAGTCCTATTGGGTTTATTTAATGGTTAAATGATTCCCCTTTCTCTGTAATAATAAAACAGTACCTGTACTTGATCCCAACTAAGATATAATTACCCCTTATTGGGGGCAGAACAGTCCTATTGGGTTTATTTCATGGTTAAATGATTCCCCTTTCTCTGTAATAATAAAACAGTACCTGTACTTGATCCCAACTAAGATATAATTACCCCTTATTGGGGGCAGAACAGCCCTATTGGGTTTATTTAACGGTTAAATGATTCCCTTTTCTCTGAAATAATAAAACAGTACCTGTACTTGATCCCAACTAAGATATAATTACCCCTTATTGGGGGCAGAACAGCCCTATTGGGTTTATTTCATGGTTAAATGATTCCCTTTTCTCTGAAATAATAAAACAGTACCTGTACTTGATCCCAACTAAGATATAATTACCCCTTATTGGGGGCAGAACAGCCCTATTGGGTTTATTTAATGGTTAAATGATTCCCTTTTCTCTGTAATAATAAAACAGTACCTGTACTTGATCCCAACTAAGATATAATTACCCCTTATTGGGGGCAGAACAGCCCTATTGGGTTTATTTCATGGTTAAATGATTCCCTTTTCTCTGAAATAATAAAACAGTACCTGTACTTGATCCCAACTAAGATATAATTACCACTTATTGGGGCAGAACAGCCCTATTGGGTTTATTTCATGGTTAAATGATTCCCTTTTCTCTGTAATAATAAAACAGTACCTGTACTTGATCCCAACTAAGATATAATTACCACTTATTGGGGCAGAACAGCCCTATTGGGTTTATTTCATGGTTAAATGATTCCCTTTTCTCTGTAATAATAAAACAGTACCTGTACTTGATCCCAACTAAGATATAATTACCCCTTATTGGTGGCAAAACAATCCTTTAGGGTTTGTTCAGTATTTGAATGATTTTTAGCAGACTTAAGTTATGGAGATCCAAATTATGGAAAAATACCTTATCTAGAAAACCCCAGGTCCCGAGCATTCTGGATAACAGGTCCCATACCTGTATTGGTAAGCAGTGGAACTCACTATATTACTCAGCCCATAAACCTACTGGTATATTTTTAGTATCTTTTATTTATATAGCACCAAGATATACTATTATGTTTTACAGAGATTATATATCATTCAGTCCCTGCCCCTAGGAGCTTACCATCTAAGGGTGTGATAAACTGCTTGGATAGCAATGGGTTAATGTATTCTGCTGGTTACTACAGGTAAAGCAGATAGTAAATTCTGGTGTGTTTATTATATAATATGGCAGCTCCATTTTTGCTTTCCATGTAAACAGGAAGTGGAACACAGGAACAGGATAATGAAAGATAAGACAAATGGCAAAACAGTAGAAATGCCCTTAACCAAAATGTCCACACAAGCAGAGGTTACTGCAAAGGGTATCCGGCCGAAACCCATGCAGACAGGGAGAATATTCAAACTCTTTGTAGACATTGCCCTTTGCTGGAATTGTTCCTAGGACCTCTGCTAGGCAACAATGCTAACCAACGCACTGCCATGCTGCCAGTATTATTACCATCGTATTGCTATACCTGAAAACTCACTCATTTATAGTATTACTGTGCTTAAACAGGAACTTTGGCTTCTGAACCAGACACAGAAACCACTAATATACGTATAAATGTAATCTATTCCTTCATGTAGTATGAATAAATACCATTATATGCTGAAATCCAGCTGCAAAACACTTCTTCCCTTTCTGTATGATTTGATATCCTGGCAGGGGAGGAGGGACTAAAACATTGAGGTTACAAATTGTAACAACTTCCCCACAGCTTACAGACAGCATGCAGGAACTACATAACCCACAATGCATTGCACTGTGATGTTCCTTTCCCTATTGACATCACGTGTGCAGGGAATTGTGGGATTGGGAGGACGCAGGCTGAAGGCAGGCTGAGGACAGGCGACTACTGTTACATTTTATTTGAGTCTCAAAGTAGTGTTTGGGTAGAGTTCCCCTTTAAATACTCACATAGTATGCTAAATACTGGAAATACAATACAAGCACTAGAATCCTACTTGTATTACTGAACCCTGGAAGTTCCCTCAGATTGAAGAAGCCTTGGAATCTCCCCCATATATTGTTGCTTTAGCTCTAAAAATACCCTTGCAATGTATTACCAAGTGCCGCAGGCAAGCTAACTAGAATTACTGGAAGCCAATTCATACAGTATTACTGATCCCTAGGAACTCCCTTATGTAGTGTTTTGTCCAATACACTCGCATGATATTACTAAGCTTTAGAGAGTATCGTTGGGCCACTGAGTATTAATAAGTCCTGGGAACAAAATCAGAGACTATTATTTTATTGCAGATGATAGAACGTCTGGCTGATAGTTAATGGCTCCCTTGCACATCAATTATTTGCCTAATTAACCCATCAGTCATAAAGAAACATAAAGCTGATTTGTCACTGGGATATATTATTCACCTACTAAGAGTCTTTGTCACTCTGAAATGACAGCTGCAAAAAACATTATTATCCCAACCATTACAGCAGCGATATGGCCACCCAGCCCTGTCAGAGCCCTTATCATCTGCTTTAGTTTTGCCCTTCCAGTTTTGTTCTATATGGTGTAATTACCAGAACTACTCCTCTGGACTGCTAGAATATGTACAAAAGGGAATAATATACAGTAGGGGGTACATTATCCCTTATAATACATGAGTGATACTCAGAGTTCCCTGTATAACTCAGCCTGCAGCCTTGGGCCTTTATATGGGCACAGAACCCCTCAGTGACTGCTAATATCCTTATCATTTACAGTAGGGGGTACATTATCCCTTATAATACATGAGTGATACTCAGAGTTCCCTGTATAACTCAGCCTGCAGCCTTGGGCCTTTATATGGGCACAGAACCCCTCAGTGACTGCTAATATCCTTATCATTTACAGTAGGGGGTACATTATCCCTTATAATACATGAGTGATACTCAGAGTTCCCTGTATAACTCAGCCTGCAGCCTTGGGCCTTTATATGGGCACAGAACCCCTCAGTGACTGCTAATATCCTTATCATTTACAGTAGGGGGTACATTATCCCTTATAATACATGAGTGATACTCAGAGTTCCCTGTATAACTCAGCCTGCAGCCTTGTGCCTTTATATGGGCACAGAACCCCTCAGGGACTGCTAATATCCTTATCATTTACAGTAGGGGGTACATTATCCCTTATAATACATGAGTGATACTCAGTGTTCCCTGTATAACTCAGCCTGCAGCCTTGTGCCTTTATATGGTCACAGAACCCCTCAGTGACTGCTAATATCCTTATCATTTACAGTAGGGGGTACATTATCCCTTATAATACATGAGTGATATTTAGAGTTCCCTGTATAACTCAGCCTGCAGCCTTGTGCCTTTATATGGTCACAGAACCCCTCAGTGACTGCTAATATCCTTATCATTTACAGTAGGGGGTACATTATCCCTTATAATACATGAGTGATACTCAGAGTTCCCTGTATAACTCAGCCTGCAGCCTTGTGCCTTTATATGGGCACAGAACCCCTCAGTGACTGCTAATATCCTTATCATTTACAGTAGGGGGTACATTATCCCTTATAATACATGAGTGATACTCCGAGTTCCCTGTATAGGGAATCTCTATGGTAACTTTACTTTTTATTTACTTGCATTTATTATTGTACTTTGTAGTTATTTATCTATCTGTGACTGCTGCGTACATAAGTAGCACTATATAAATAAAACAATACATACATAGATTATTATTACTATGTATAAAGCACTAACATAATCCGCACGCTTACAGTCTAAACCTACAGGGTTACCAGGGGCCAAGCCACTTCTGGTAACTTTTAGAGCCAAAATCCCGACTGAACAATTGCTCTCCCTGCACTTACGATGCAACCTCCCCTCAATCCGCGCCAAAGTTTTAAACTGCAGGTGCAGGGAGTGGCATCAGAACACGCAGAATTGCCCCTGACGGGGCTCCCTGGTAATTTATAATCTGCTTACAGTACAGAGTTTAGTTTACCGAGCTGTACAGAATATATTGAACAAATGATATATAGGCATATCGATAGAAAGAATGTATGTGGCTCCAGCCTATAGAGCTTACAATCTACTTAAGATCACTGAATTGGCGTGACTTCTCCTGTCAAAGATATATTTAAGAAAGCACAATTGATGCGTTTCTGATGGACTTAAAGCCTTGATAATGAAAAACGGCACTTAATTAGGCCTAATACATTTAAGTGAGTCCTTCCTCTTAATGCCTCGTTTTTAATAATATTGCCAGTTTCAGCACATTAGCACCCATTTATTTTCCTATATGCACATTTAAGGCCAAGCTCAGCTTTCCATGGAACCTGACATCGCTGATGTTTCAAGTCAGGAATAAGAATAAGATCTGCTCAGTGTAGGAGAGTTTCAGGATTCCATTGTGCTAGATCAGAGTAAGACTGGCCCACTGGTCCTGCTGGGCCCTGGCACCCAATTCCTACGCGCTAACCACTAGTCCTTTTGACCCATGGTGCCAGAGGTTGTGGGGGGTGTTGGCGTATGTGTGGGCAAAGGGTAGAATAGAATTGGGTTTGGGGGGGTGGACAATGGTGTCACTTGGGGGCAAGTGATGACATAACAGGGCAGGGCAATGGGCAGGCTAGGTGGTGTAATGGACGTATGGGGCAGGGAAATGGGCATGTAGGGTGGCAGGAAAAAGGGCGGGGCAGGCGCTGTCTTTACTTGAAAGGGGCTGATTGGCCAAGAAGAGAGTCATGGAAGGGAGGTAGGGTTGTAGGTAGGGTTTATAGGTACGGTTGCCAGCCTTACAAATTTACAGGCAGCTATTGCCGGTCAAATACTGGCTGGGATGCAACCTAGCAAAAGTAGGGTGCTGGGTGGCAGCGGTCATTAGAGGGTCCCTAGGGGTCAGGTCCTCCAGTAGGCCCCAGAAACCCCAGTCTGACTGTACTAGATAGTTTCAATAAAGGTGATGACACACGGAGCTACTAGTAGCAGCTAATTATCAACTTGTAGTTAGGTAGGTTATATATAGGCATTATGGTTGAACGTGATGGACGTATGTCTTTTTTCAACCCAACTTACTATGTTACTATGTTACTATGTTATCATGGCTACTAAAATAGACAATGCTAATCATTTACTGACAATTGTCTCTACTTGTATTTTAGCAGGGGCAATTCTAAGTATTGTCTATGGCAGGGGATTTTCTGGAGTTTAGCAGCCATGAAAAAGTAGCTGCTACTAGTAGCCCAGTGTGTCTTTACCCTAAGGGTTTGGAAGTCTTCCTAGCAAGTGAGGAAGAACAAGGCTACCGGTATTAATACTCTCAGTACAGGGTTTATTCCAGGACTTGTCACATTGGATGTTTGGAATCAGGATGGAAAATGGCTGTAGAAGATACAGGATTTAAAATTTAGACAGGATTTAATGGAGCATAATATGTGTGTCTTTTTTCAGCCAGTGTTACTATGTAATAAATACAGCAGATCTGGGAAATGGAGAGAATTCCAGGCCACGCACACAGCCATATTGAAACCCCTCTCTTATGTACGTTTACTGGCATTGTGCATGTTCCTAGATGTTTATCGGGGTTCACTCCCTGTGTGTTTGGGTGCACCTGAGAACCACAACCCTTTGGAGTGAATAATGAAAGCTCGGCCCCCTCTCTATCTGTGAAATAAATCACCGGCTGAGTCTGAGGAATCTCTGACCTTAAGAGCAGGATTTCACTCCAGATAAAGGTAATGAATTTTACCTAAAAGGGATCCAAAACAAATTTATGTGACTGGTGGGCCCCTTGGCTCTGCTTGTAATGAATAATGGAATTTGAAGTGAAAGATTTTACGAGCAATTATAGGAAACAGCTTATTTACAGTCCCCTTTGACCAACCGCAAAGCTTAAAAGGGTCCGAGAGATAAGTGTGTCTAGGAAAGGCAGCCAGGATCTGGGTTTCTCACCCTGCTCCCTTCCTGTATGTGTCAATTTAGATTTGCCATCCCAAAAAACACACATAGGCCTCTTAATCACCGCTTGCAAATGCTGCATTGCGCCTGGGTAGCAGCAGCCCAAATGAAACCAGCTCAAACTAATTCATACAAAGTCTATTTATATTAAAGCTGCAGTGATTCTTAAAGCAACAATGCATTTTCCAAATGCAGTAGATATAGTCGTCCGGATCGGTCAGGGATTTTGCGCATCACAAAGCGAGCGTGCTTTCTAATTAGGGCAAGCTGTATTTTTAACAACTTGCAAATGTGGTTTTGTTACTGCTTACCGCTTGTTTTTAATGCCGCCACTGTAAAACTGTCAGTGCTGGGCTGGAAATAGGATGGGAAGGGAGCGGGTATGGAATGGATTCGCCTTAACTTGATGAAAAACAGGGCCTGCCAATGTTTTATTTTGTAGGTGAGTTGAGCAAATGAATAAATATAGGATACAAATACGGTAAGAGGGCTTACTTCTGTTACTGTAATTGTGCCGTCCATTTATACACAATGATATGTGTATGTATGTACGTATAACTTTATTTATAAAGCGCCACAAGGGTACGCAGCGCTGTACAATCTTACAATATACACAATTACACACAGGGAGGACAAGTGTTATAATAAATAAATACAATAAATAAGTATAAATACACAGGGAGTAAGTGCCATGTGGTATGAGACACAGTAGGAAGGAGGTCCCTGCCCCGTAGAGCTTACAGTCTAAGTGGTTGGGTAACATACAGGCACAAATTGGAAGGTATATGTTGTAATGGTGTAGGTATATGTATTGTATATGTGCAAAATCTCACCATAATCCACCTGCATATGTTTAGTTGCAATGTCATTGGCTGCTGTGTTTTAGAGCAGGGTCTCTGGGTTGGCTCTTGGTTATGGAGCCTTGGTTACAAATTTACCAGTCTACTGTCAAAACTAGGCTTCTACTGTAATTCTACTGTACAGCGGTGAATACATAAGTAGCGCTTTATAAATAAAGATATACATACATATCCTAGGCCTATTAATTCTATTGTGAAGTTCTGCTTCTCGGTACTTTCAGATCCAGTGGATGTATTCTTGTGCGTGTTCCCCTGTTGACTTTTCCAGATCAGTAGACATTTTTTTCCCCCTTGGTCTTCTGCTCCTTCCTTACTTTGCCTGTCTGCTACCTGGTCAAGGTGTCTGCTAAACAGCCTATAACAGAACTAAGATTTCTCACATACTTAGCAGGAATTAGGTTCTGGACTTTTAAATAGAGAGAGTTGGAAAGCACTAAGAGAAGTGAAACTCGAAATGTGCATTTTCCATAAAAACACTGACTTTTTGAGACACCACAAAGAGCAGTTTTGCACACATACAATCAAATATATTGAAACCACATCACCCTAAAGTTTGAAATATCATATGGAACTGGGGTTCTGGATCTAATATGCGTCTGCTTGCTTTTGGTTTTGGTTTTGTCTACTTATTTGTTTAAGTCTTAAACAGGCCCAACTGTGCCCTTGTTTCTAACCCTCCTTTGGATTAACTCACTGCCTGGGCCACAGCTTCCAACAGTCAGGAATCCTTCCCTGTCTCTTGCTGACTGCCCAAACACTCACCTTGTTGGCTGCTATTTATCCTTTGTGTGTTGCAGTTGCCATGATGATTCCATGGAGGTTCTCTCTGGGAAAAACTTTAGGTAATTATTGGTAAAGCCGCTGTGTGTCCACCGAAAGCCTTATGCATTTTGTGCCTAAAGGTACTTATTCCTAGATCTAAGATTGAGTGCCTTGAGGCATGAAATGCGTAAGGCTTTTTGTAGGCACATTATTTAAATAATGAAAATCGTTTGGGGCTTGGCACCTGAACCCAATGTCTCTTCTAGTGACCTTCTTTACTGCCTTACATATCTGGGGTTTCTTTCTGTATAGAGCTGCTGTGTGGCCTTGCCAATTTATTAGGCTGCTTCATGCCACCATCCTAAAATCTTTGCTTTTCTGACTTTACTTCAGCCTGCCCCGCTCAGTTTCAATGCTGACCTTTATTTTATCATGATTCTATTGGTTCCACCATTGGCCTTGCCCCTGAATATGCTCACCTAGTTACTGAAGGGTATTCTCATAATGGAGAATGTGGCTCTTACTAGAGAGCAGGCAGCAGCAGGGACTAGGGTTGCCATTTTTGACCTCTGCAAAAACCAAACAAGAGGGCGTTATGCAAAACAGTGATATATGGGAGTGAGGTCATAACTTTTGGGAGCATCTTTGTGCCTTGTGGGGACAAGCTCATGACATCAGAGGTTGTTATTGGTTAGATTATTGTTTGGGTTTCACAAGGCTAAAATTGGAAACAATAGTTGTGATCTGAATAGCCCTAAGAAGAAACAAACTGTTTGGGTTGAAACCCTAGTAGGTAGAGAAGTTAGATTTTCCATGTCTGTACATTAATGAAATACAAGGTTCAGAAAGAGTTATCCAACGGAGAAGCCTGATATGCAGGAAATTCAGTTTTGTAATAATTTCCCACCTGCTGTGTATTACTATCATTTATTTGTGTGTTGCAGAAATAATACAAATAAACCAGATAAATTCACTCGTCACGCCCAGACCAACTGAAGTCGGTGAAACTCGATGGGGGCAACTTTATGTCGTAGTCACATCCAAACTGGAGAATAAAGTGGTTGAACAAACATTTCCACGGTTTTTTCACAGTTTCACAGTCTACAAAATTGCAAGACGGTATATAGTAAATGAATAGTTTGCATATCTCTGCATTTTAGCTCTAAATAAAAAATAGAACTATCATCAAATCACTGACAGATAACCTGACTGTATAAAATTACAAAATGCCTCTATATAGATTAAAACACTGGGGGCTTCATTTATTGATAAGTGCTAGGGAGCCACAAAGTAGCCACAAAAACACACACTAGGGCTAATTTATTTTTTTTAGGAGACAATTAACCTTAAGCTTTGCAGACTGTGGCAGGAAAGCTACAGAACTCAGGGAGACTACGGGACACTATACAGACATACAAAGTGCCTTTGTCAGAATCGAACCCAAGACCCAGTTTTGAGTGTATGTTATTACTGAAGTGGTTGATCCATACTTCCATTTTTTACATTATACTTATATATTATACATTTTTTACTATATACTTATTTATTATTATTATTATTATTATTTATATAGTGCCATCAATTTACAGAATAGAGGGGTACAAAAGACAGAACAGTTAACATGTACATATAAACGATTCACAAAACTGGTTTGCAGTTACATTGGATGAGAACTGGACACTAGTGGGAGGGCCCTGCTCACAAGAGCTTACATTCTAAAAGATACATACTTATATTTACTTCATATGATGAAAGGGGGCACAATATGAAAAAAAACCAATGTGACAATGTAGGAGGCAAAGAAGGTGTAATTCAGGGGAAAGACAGATATTAAGAAAATTAATGGCTAGACTGCCGTGAAATTATGAGTCTTAGTGGGAAGACTGAAGGCAGGGCAACTGAGGTCTGAAGGATCAAGAAGTTTTATATGTGAGCGAGAGAAGCTTATACGGCATCCAAAACACAGACGTTACATAGAACTCAGAGGATTCACTGGAGAGAAATTTGGAAAAAGGATTTAAATATATCAAAAAGTGTCTCTTTAGATTATTAATAATATTTTGTCAATGTTTTTGAAAGTTTAAGCTATTTGTACATGATTACTGGAAAACCTCTATATTTATTATATTACCTCCAAAAATGTTAAGATGAAATTGTCATCTGTTGTTTCTGACGGTGTCATAAATCTGATTATTTCCCATTTCACTCAATGTACGGAGCAATTTGTGACAAGGCCATACACCAGCACCCTAACAGCACCCTAACTGCACCCTAACAGCACCCTAACTGCACCCTAACTGCACCCTAACAGCACCGTGCCTTTCTGTTCCTGAGAGATACACAACCCTCACAGCCCCCTGCTCCCAAGCAAACTACTTACTCTAGTTGCCAAGGTACCATTTGACTTACAAACACTCTTCAACTCATTCCTTCTTATATGAAATATCTAATTACTCCCCACACTGGAAACCTACCAACCTGCCCTACAGGAAAGAACCCGCTGCCCCGGCCAACTAATACATAGAAATGACCGTCCCTACCATTCACTTGCTATATTCTGTGCAAAATAAATATGGATCATAAAACAAGCGCAAGAATAAATGAACACTACATCAATCCTGTGTATAAAAAAGTATAGGAAATAAAACACACACTTAATTTTAATGAATAAATAGTAAATACATAGGGTAGCATATATGCATCAGATATATAAATCGCGCATTATTTCTGTATGGGGGGTACAAAGGACTTGTCTTTTCTGAAATACTCCTGCATATATCATGTTGTGCATTGTTATTTTATGTGGGAAAATCAGTTTCTTGTTTGAAATAAAGTCTAAAGTTAAATTCATTCTAAAATTAAATAGAGTATATTTGTATTTTTCAGTAAAACATATATCTTATTTTTTATATTTTATAATAATATATTTGTTGAAAAAAATATTTAATAGCTGTCAATGGTATATATATTAAGCATTATTTACAAAGAGGGGGTGTATTGTGCACAACAGGGGATTTGCCTTGAGTAACCAGCAGACCCCAGAAACTCCCTCCATTATTATTATTATTAACATTTATTTATAAAGCGCCAACATATCCCGCAGCGCTGTACAATAAGTGGGTTTCATACATTGGACATACAGAGTAACATATAAAGCAATCAATAACCGATACAAGAGGTGAAGAGAGCCCTGCCCAAAAGAGCTTACAATCTACATTATTATTATTATTAACATTTATTTTTAAAGCGCCAACATATCCCGCAGCGCTGTACAATAAGTGGGTTCCATACATTGGACATACAGAGTAACATATAAAGCAATCAGTAACCGATACAAGAGGTGAAGAGAGCCCTGCCCAAAAGAGCTTACACTCTACATCTCTTATGTGCCCCATTGCTCAAATGTGTATTTAAAAAAATGAATCAAATGATGGGTGTTTTTAATTTGCGTACAATATAGTGAATTCAAATATTAGAATGCAAACCAGAATTGCATGATGAAAAAAAAAATAGTAATGTAAATAATGTAATAATACAAATAATATAGTTATAAAATGATAATTAAATAAATACCATATAAATAAATAATGCATATAATTACTTACAGAGTACTTGTGTGTAGCCCTATATACACCACAGCTCCAATTAAAAATAAATATAAAATAAATATAAAAGAATAGATATATGTATAAATATGCAGCGGCAGCCTCTGCTCTGGCCGTCCCTGTCCCCACTAACCCTTTTTCTGTGCCGAACCCAACGCATTCAAACTGTGTCAAATTTCCCACTTGTCTGTGTCCAACCCACCCCCTCTTCCCCTGCTGAATGACACTTTGTAAAAAAAAAATAAAGAACAAAAAAGGCTTTTGTAGAGCATTTTTTTTTAAAAAGTTTTATGAGCACTTTTTTAATTATATTTTTACACTTAAAAATTTTTTTGTCAAAAATGACAGTTGACTGGTAAAGAAAAGACCATTTTCAATTGTGGTCATTAAGCCACAGCAGCTCCTGCACTTTAAAAAAGATGCTGCGGTTAAAAGATTTAAGATTTTTTTTTTTTTTTAGAAATTGTCATTTGTGGAAGAAAGAAAAAAAAAAAAAAGCCCCCTAGCAGGTGATTAGGGAAAGCATGCCACCCTGGCACAACCCCTTAACACCCAGCCCATTATAGGAGACACCCCTCAGTTTACCGCAGCCAATGAATGGAGGCTGGCTGTGCAGAAGCCCCGCTCTGTGTGGAGCAACGGCCCTCCCCTTGTGCGGTGTGCCTGCCCCAATTAGGAGTGTCTCCATGGACACATTGCAAATGAGAATTTCTGTCAGACACCAGTGCCTTCCACACCAGCAAAGGAACATCTCTTACTAGTGACTGCAAGGGGTGGGGGAAAAGGGGGCTGGGATTTGGAAAGAGGCAAAAATCTGTGTCACTTTCAAAAGTTTCTCCCCCTCTCATTTGTGTGGGCTGCAAGCTGCAAGGCTGCCTTCAGAAAAGGAGGAAAAAAATCAGGATTTGCACACACATGGGCATTTCTAAATGAAGGAGCGAATCTGAAATCTGAAATTTGCCATTGCGGAATCAAGAAGGAAAAAAAAAACGTCCAGGTTGCAAACAGGTATTGTGTTTAATTTTGTTTATTTTTGTTTTTTTTTCTTTTTCCTTTTCTCTTTCCAAATCTCTTCCGTTGTGTGCCGTGATCTCTTTCAAATGGAGAAATCCCTGCTTACAAAAGCAGCCTGCATGCACCATTTGACTCCCAAGCGCCTATAATGTCTTCTATTGTTCAATTCCCAACAGCAAATTCCTCTGCAGAATAAGCACACTGTAAAAAGGGATTAAGACTGATGAAAATGTTTAAATTGCACAGTGAGGGAGAATAAGAGAGAGAGAAAGGAAAAAAAAGAAAAAAAATCCCCCCCTCCGTATTTGGGAGTGTTTAATATCGTCTCGAATGAATAAGAAATTGCCGAGGAGACAAAACATTGGGGAGAATTTTTAAGGCACAATGAAACATTGCCGGAGTTTTGTAAAGTTGCCAGACGTTTATTTTTTTCCTTGTCGAATTGTTGTGTTGATAACATTCAGCAACGACAACAAAGATTTTTGTGCACAGAAACATCTTGGGGCTGACGGAAAGAATTCAGCTGTGTGATTCTATGTACCTTGGCAAAAAAAAAAAAAGATCTAATTCTCTTACAGCTTGGGTGAATAGCAGCATGTGATGAAGGACAAGCTGGGAGCATTTAACCCCTTGCGATAGCCGCTACATCTTTAAAGTATTACGTTTCCGAGCAAAGTTCATTTCTTTAAAAAAAACAAAAAAAAAAACCCTCAGGGGAGATAATAACTTTCTCATTTCTGATGAAAATCACGCTGATCCGTCCCAGATTGCAGTTTTGCCTTTTCATTCATTGATTTAAACCAAAAGTTTGTTGGAAAAAAAGATAATAAATAAAAATAAACCCCTCATTTTGTCTGATGGAAAGCAAAAAATAATGTAATAAATTCCGTCAAGTACTTTACAGATTTCATACAAATTTGAAAGGAAATTTTTTTACACACAATTTTTGCTGAATGGATTTTATTCAGCGCGAAATTATATATTTTTTATTATGAAAAATCATTATGAAAATAATTATGGAAAATGATCAAAGTCGACATAGTTGGCAGAACTGCAGAGTGTTAATATTGGCTGACATATATCAAATATTGTGGTCTATAGAATAATATTTAGATTTGCCCTAAAAAAAAGTTGCTAATATTTGCTGATGTTTTTTGTGTTTTTCAGGTTTCTTTTTCCCGGCAGTGTATATGTCCCAGCAGCTACCGCACACTGTGCTCCATATAAATATAGATTGATAGATTTAGACACACATGGACATTTGTGTGTTGGGTGCATGACTTTGCCACCCCCTCCCTCTGCTGTTGGAAGGAGGATCTAAAGGCACATTCACGTCTTCCTGTTTTCCTGGAGAGGTTTTTTTGGACTCTGGACACGCTTTGGGGAAGCCTGCTTTGGGACGGCAGAGGATATTTTGCTAAACCAGCGAGACAGAGCCGGCAGAGCAAACCAGTGACTCTTTTGCACTGAACTTTGTAACTTGTGCAGCAGCTTTGTGCATTGATTGTGTCTTCTGCGCCGTCGTTTGCTTCCTGGAGCATTCTGTCTTCTGCACTGTATTATGGCCATGGTGGTTAACCCTTGGCAGGAGGACATTCCTGGTGTGCCAGGGTCTCAGGTGAACAACCCACCAGGGCTCTGCAATCAAGATCCAGGGGGTACCCCTCAAACGCCCACCACCCCGAAAGGAGGTGTCCCTGGTCAGGATCCTGTTCATTCTGGGGATAAAGGCGTACCGAATGTGGACTGCTTGGTGTGTGGGGACAAGTCAAGTGGGAAACACTATGGACAGTTCACCTGTGAAGGGTGCAAGAGTTTCTTTAAGAGGTCAGTGAGGAGGAACCTGACCTACACGTGTAGGGGCAACAGAGACTGTCCTATAGATCAGCATCACCGTAATCAGTGCCAGTACTGCCGCCTGAAGAAGTGTCTCAAAGTTGGCATGAGAAGGGAAGGTGAGTCTGGGCAAGGCTGGGGGTATCTTGCACACCGACGACTGTCCAGTGCAGCGTGTTAATCTAATATAAATTCTCCAAATCCAAAAATAGTTTAAGCTTAGGAATGACATTTTTAGAGGCTGAAATTTACGGGTCAGTCTTAGAATTCTTATTGAGCGAATCGCAACTTTTTTTCTGTGGGTATTGTCTGCATGGCGCCCCTCTTTCTCTCTGTCCTGTGCCCTTGCACAAGTGTAGTAAGCGCTGGATAAATTGGGTGACCGAGTTAATCCCTTTTTAGGGCAGAGGGCTCGTAAAAAAAATACTTAAGGGTCGAATTACAACTGTCGAATACCAGATACCGAAATGATCGTGCGGACAGTGCCAGCTGTAATCCTGCTGGGATGAAATAATTGAATTGGTTTAAAAATGAGCCGGGGGTAGGGATTATGGCCGTGTATCAGAATATCAGCTCCCAAACTCAAATGTACTTGGTTTTTAGTCTCCAAAAATATCTGCAGAGTATTTGTATGTTACTAAGGGACCACAAATATAAAATAAGTCATTACTACAATCAGTAATTGTTATCCAAAAAAAAGCCTTGTCCGAAAAGCTCAGAAAATAGTTGTGCCAAATGTTCCAAAAATTCCTATTCAACCCAAAAAATGTCTTTATAAATGTCTTTCATAATAAGCCTCTTCCTTGTACTTGTTTGTAACGCCATCCATTCTGGGGAAGTTTAAGTGTTTTGTGGTTCATTTTATTCAGTAAAACCCAAAGCCAGTTCCAAAAATTTGATAACCAAAAAACATTGCTGAATTTTTTTTATAGAAAATTTCTATGAATGATTTGGTTAATAAGGATTTTCTATTCCCCTGTCCCGTTTGATATAATGTCCCAATCTGGCATACAAAATAGGGGCAAATAGGCCTATATACTAAACATTTTGTTGAATTTGGATAAGAAATGACACTGAAAGTGGCACTTAGGATCCTCCTAATCCAGCGTTAGAACTCGTGTATAATCTGAAGGTGCCTGTGTAAGCAGGAATAGTTCTAGCTGTCTATTCTGCCTAGTATTCTAGGGCTCCTTTAGGACATGATAAAATGCCTAAAATTGTCTACGAGAAAATTCAACAATGTTCTAACATTTCGGATAGATTCTCAAACAGATATACTATGCAAGCTAAAGAGCTGCCCACTGCTCCCCATTTCCAGCCCCTAATGTTGACCCAGGAAACAGTTGACCCTGGAATTCTCCCAAATTTTTAAAAATTGCCCAACTGCATAGGGGTATTTAGGAAACTG